>NC_051068.1:128843715-129143715 GCF_004664715.2 Peromyscus leucopus | reverse complement strand
TCTGGGGAGGTTGGATCAGAGCAGGGGAGTGCACTTACTTGGAGAAACATCTTGAAGGCTCATAAAGAAGAAAGATTACAGGCTGTATTTATGTGTTTTTTGTCAGAGGTAGGTGAGTCTAAATGGCTGGTACTATGAAGTTGTCTTGTAAAAGTTTCTGGAATGTATTAAATTCAAGATCATGGGTTTTTGTTTTTTGTTTATGACAATTATCTTTGTTTTAAATGGAGAAAATCATCTGATATGTTGAGAACCTAATTTGCTCACGCTTCACCCCCACTTTATCAATTCACTGTAATCTCAGAATAAAAGGCTTTGGGAAGAGCCGGACTTAGGTTTTCTTTTGTCTGGGTGGGTGTGTAGATCATCAGAGTCCCAAAGTTCTACTCCAGAGGTTATAAGTGATCTCTGAATGTTGCTTCAGGTGAGCAACATTTATTATTAAGTTGATGTGCACAGTTCACAATTTACACTGGGGGCATTTTTCTCACAAACTTATTTCCATCACACGGATGCAGTAGTGACTTCTCATTTTGCGACTGTGACGTTACAACTGGCAAAACCAACTTGAAGAACATATTTCAGCTCTTGTTAGGGTGCGTTTCATCAAGACAGATGAAATATTTTAAATTCATTTTATTTAAGATGGATTTTAGCTGGGCGTGGTGGCACATACCTTTAATTCCAGCACCCGGAGGCGGAGGCAGGTGGATCTTTGTGAGTTCCAGGACAGCCTGGTCTACAGTGCGAGTTCCAGGGCAGCCAGGGCGAAGCAGACAAAACCCTGTCTTGGGGTGGGGGTGGGGGGCTTACTTGTATTTATATGTGTAAGTGTGTGTATTTAAGAATGTAAAAAAAATTCTGCTTGGGGAGAATGCTCTTGTGTTCCTTTGGTGTCATGCTCTACTTGGGGTAAGTGTGACCCATTGTCCACCACCTTCTGAAGCATAGGGAGGCCACCTATGAGAGTTGGCAATAAGTCTCTGAAGGCTCCCTATCTCAGTGTCACCAGGGCCTCGGGGGTGGAAATCTAGGGATTGTCCCTATCTCAGATGGAGATGGAGCTTGGGATAAAGTCTTCAAGCAATGAAGGGAGAACGATATGGGGCTGTAATCTTGGTGCGCTCCCTCCTCAGATGGCCACAGTGAGCTGGGCGGAAGTAGTCGCCCGGAGCTGCACTAGAACTGTAGGCAAGTGCTGTCCCTGGGAAGGAGAACCTGAGGAGAGGTTCTGGTGCTCGCTGGCTCCCTACCTCAGACTGAGATTTCCAGCTGGGGACTAGTTTGGTCCTCACCCCTCAGGCTCACTGCCCAGGAGCTGGAATTGCAGTTGAATGAGAGGTTGGCTCTTCCTCAAGTGGAGACAGAGCTGGGCCTTGGGGCTGAAGTCTCCGGATGCTTGCTGACCCCTGACCTAGAAGTCTTGATACTCCTTCCAGCAACCGGAAGTTAGGGAAATAAGTACAAGGAACCGGAGGGAATTGCTGTGGATCTGCACTCCTACCCCAGACCGCTGCAGATGCTGGGCAGGCTCACAATCTCTGATGTCAGACGTGGAGGTCGCGCCCTGCCTCAGATGCTGCAGGAGTTTGAGTGGAAGCCTTGGCAGGTTCCCTTCCTCAGATGGTGGTGGGGTGTTGAGGTCAGCAGGGTATCTGCCTCAGATGAAGGTGGAGTTGGTGTTGAAGTCTCAGGGCGCTCTCTACCTCGGATAGTGCTTGGAGCTGTGGAGGACCCATGGGAAGATTCTCTACTTCAGATGGGATTGGGGCCGAAGTATTAGCAGAAAGGGTTTGCAGAGTGTTTTGGAAGCCTCAGTTGGCTTCACACCAGTAGTTGGGGGGCTCAAAACGTATGTTTAGAGGTATACCAAATCATTTAACATTTATTTTTATTATTTTTAACTGTATGTATGTGTCTGTGTGTGAGTGCAGGTACCCACAGAGGCCAGAGATGTCAGGTTCCCCTGGAGCTGGTTGTGAACCCACTAATGTGGGTGTTGAGAGTCAAACTCAGGACCTCTGGAAGAGCAGGCCACTGACCTCTCCATCATTGTGAATAGATCGCATACAACGACCTTGAAAAGCAAGTGGACATGCTTTGCACATATATCTTATTTAGTGTTGAGGCAAAGGAGGGGTTACACGGAATAGAACAGGGACAGGTCTAGGATGACTACTCTGTGTCTGCTCAAATATCAAACAAAATGTAGCATATGAACAGATTTTTTTTACCTTTCTTTAGGTCCTAGAAATGAACCCAGGGCCTCATTCATGCTAGACAAGTGTTCTACCACTGAGCTTTATCTCCATCTGTGAAGCATTTCTCTAAAGATAATTATTTAGATAGTACAGAATAGACCAGTGGTTCTCAACCTTCCTAATGCTGCGACCCTTTAATACAGTTCCTCATGTTGTGGTGACCCCCAACCATAAAATTATTTTCATTATTACTTCATAACTGTAATTTTCCTAGTTATGAATCATAATATAGATATCTGATATGCAGGATATCTAATATGTGACCCCTGTGAATGGGTTGTTTGACCCCCCCAGAGGGGTCACGACTTACAAGTTGAGAAATGCTGCACTAAATAATCTTTAATTTCTAGAGGTCTTGCACAGTGCCAATTGAAAATTTGTTTTTTTCAAATTCATCATAATTAGGTAGAATAACTGAGATTCTAATTATATACAGTGACATTTCATTAATAACATCCTGCACCATTGACTGTCAGTAAGGAAAACATGGGCACTGGACTTAATATTGCTCCTATAATAATTCAGTGGGTGATCACCAAGCACCTTAGGCCTTTTTTCTTCATGTAAACTTAGATAGTAGTTAGCCAAACATCATCCTACTTTGCATACTAGGAAGCCAGAGTATTAAGTATCACAGTTCACACCCAGTTTGTAGAGGTAATTAGCAGTGAACTAAATGTAGGCCAGCGCTAAAAATCATGGATTCTGCTCCCTTCTCCCAAGCTCTTTGCTCTTATCCCATGTGGCATATGCAGGACAGATCGGGATGTAGGTAAGGATGGGAAGGGCAAGAAAGGTCTGAGGACTTTGGCACTACTTTCCTTGCTGCCCCCTCCCCCAAAAGGCCTCTTCACATGTGGTGCATCAAGTTTGATTGGATGACAGAACTGAAGGCTAAGGAAAGTTTCTAACGACTCACGAGGAATGGTGTTACTGTGCTTGTTATGAGAGAGATGTACCGTTTTTTGGTCTTATTATTGTCTAGTACTTTGCACCAATTTGAGTTATTTTTGCTTTGAATAATTTTCACTTAATTTAGAGACAAAGTTGCCATTGCTCATTTTGCTTTGATTCATAAAATTATTTTCCAATTTATTTATGTATGCTTTTGGATTGACTGGCATTTACCTATTAGGTTTTAACTTGACCATTAGTGAAGATTATCTGATGGGATTATTTTCTAAGAAGCGGGTGACTTACCTACTAGATTGCCAGGGCTAGAACATTAAAGAACTAAATAAATACTTTTTGAATGAATAAATTAATGGGAAATTTAAATATGTTTTATAAATTCCAATTTTCTTTCTTGAAATTGCAATGCTTCTATATAAGTTTTTATATTTGGTTTTATGTATTTAATCATTGTTGTTTGAACTCCATACGCCCTTAAATCTTTCAACTCTGAGTAAATAGTTTGACTTAAATCACCTTCTAGTTTCTAAAAGCAGTAGCACAATTTAATCTAATTAGATCTAATTAATCCATTATAATTTGAATGTTGGTATTAGTGAAGGCCAAAGTCTTAGGCTAATTTATTTATTTTCACCAATGATCTTTAAGTTCTTGAAACAGGCCCTTGGGGATAGCTAATCCAAAGCAGGTTGTTTTGAGTCTGCTTATCACCATCCCCCTATTTTCTTATTTCTGTTAGAGCACTGTAAGATCGGCAATTTTAACACATTGACCTCATAGTAAAGTTATCCAAAGAATTTACACCGACTGCCAACCAGGAAAATTCCTGACATACACACACACACACACACACACACACACACACACACACATCTCTATATATACACATATATAGATATGTGTATGTGTGTATACACACACACACATACACATTTTTTTTTTTTTTTTGAGAAATAAGGACTGTACTTCAGAAACTGGGAGCCTTTGTCAAATCCTAGGTGGTGATTCGTTAATGTTCAATAGGAGGCTGTGGCTAGCCTGCCATCTCTCCTCATCTCAAGGTTGATTTATAGGGAAAATTAGAAGCAGTTCTCTGGTATTATCATCCTAGGATTCTGGTATCTGGTTTGCTTCCTGTTGGGGTTTGTATGGAATGAGCTGAGAAGCATGTTGGTTCATCTGGGCTTCTGTGATTAAGCTGACTGAGAATCTATCTGTTATCTGTTTAAAGTTCTCTTGGTAGAAAGTCAGTTTTTTCACTTCTTACTTTACTAAACAAATATCTACTATCTATCTGATATGTGACAAACCATATTTTGGGTTTTGGATTTTAACAGGAAACAGGCAAAAAATTGTGTTGCAGTTCAGTATTGACAATGAGAGATGTAAATCAAATTCATATCTCCAAAGCATAAAGGTTCTGTGAATCTAGTACTCACATCTGCAACTTTTTCTCTTCCAAGTTGGATATAGTCAACAGAGTGTGGACATAGTTTAAATCTCAATCCTGACTTCTGTGTACCCTTTACAAGGCAATTTATCTCTCTGAGCCTCAACCTTTGAATCAATAAGATGATGATAGTATCTATCTATCCATGTATTATTATTATTATTATTACTACTACTACTACTATTTTGGTTTTTTTAAGACAGGGTTTCTCTGTGTGCTCCTGGCTGTCCTGAAACTCACTCTGTAGATCAGACTGGCCTCAAACTCAGAGATCCATGTTGCTAGAGTTTTTCTGGTCCTGCCTGGCCCACAGTCAGGACAAATCTCTCTAACCTGCCAGTCCCACAGCAGCTCAGACCCAACCCAGTAAACACACAGAGACTTATATTGCTTACAGACTGTATGGCTGTGACAGGATTCTTGTTAACTGTTCTTATAGCTTAAATTAATCCATTTCCATAAATCTATACCTTGCCACATGGCTCGTGACTTACTGGCATCTTGACATGCTGCTTGTCATGGAGGCGGCTGGCAGTGTTTCCCTGACTCAGCCTTCCACTTCCCAGAATTCTCCTCTCTCCTTGTCCTGCCTATACTTCCTGCCTGGCCACTGGCCAATCAGTGTTTTATTTATACAGAATGATATCCACAGCAGATCCACCTGCCTCTGCCTTCCAAGTGCTGAGATTAGTGTGCCCCACGACCAAACAATTGATAGTGTCTATTTTTAATGGTTGTTGTGAAGATTGTGTAAGTCATTGCATGGAGTGAGGATTCTTCATAATAACCACATAGTTGGTGCTTAAATATAGCATTTCAAAGAATTTAGTATGCAGGACAATGTTTCATGTGCTGGCACAGCATAGCAAATAAAACCAAATTTCCTACCTTGTATGTTTCAAGAGCTACTCTACAAATGTGAAGTTTTGTAGTAATATGTAGTCGAAAGATTTCCTGTGTCCCACCCGGGCCATGGTCAGGACAAATCTTTCTCACCCGTAGTCCCGCAGCCACTTATAAAATAATCACTCAGAGGCTTAATATTAATTACAAACTGTATGACCTATGGCTAAGAATTCTTGCTAGCTAGCTCTTTCATCTTAAATTAACCCATTTCTATTAATCTATGCATTGCCACGTGGCCGTGGTGTTACCGGTCTGCTGTCATGTTGCTCCTTGAGTGGTAGCTGGCGTCTCCCTTACTCTCCTTCCTCCTCTCACTGCCTTCCTTGGATTTTCCCCACCTGGCTCCACCCTGCCCTGCCATACACCAGTGCAGCTTTATTTATTAGCCAATGGGAATAACACAGCATGCAGAAAGACATCCCACAGCAGTAATGGGATGTAGAAGATATAAAGTCTGCTAATTTTGCAGCCAAATATACTGAACCAGAGAGAACTTATGTAACTTCCCACAAGGTCAGCTAATTAATGTCAGAATGTGACCCAGCCACTGTGTAATGGAGCCTGCAGTGGGCCCTGTTCCTACTGTGTTTATTGGAGGAGGATACTGAACATCTTTACCCATGTATCTTGGAATCTTCTGCCTTTCTTAGGACATATATAAAAAGTTAAATTCAAGACATTTATGTTCAGGATAGATTGACAGCTTATTATTAATTTTGTTATCCTCATCTGTCCTTAGGTCAGCTCACTTAGCCTGAGACAGTTATCACAGTAAAACACATTGATTTTTAAGAGTGAACACGCAGTCATCCTGACTATCTTCTATCAATTATCTTCATTCAGGATTCAGTTAGCTGCCTCTGGTAAAGGTTGTTATTTGCTAGACTCAGTGATTTATCATCATTAGAAGCAGACTGTGAGCTCAGCCTGAAGCCTCCAGAATGAGGCAATTCAAAGTTGAGGTAGTCAGGAGGACTGCCTTTAGCTCAGAAGCCCAGGACTAAGCTGCTGGGAAAGGAATGTAGAAGAGAATTTGACGGGCCTTAACTGTTGGTAACCTAACACGTCAGTAATCATATCTGGCAACCTTGTAGTCCCTCCGGAAACTGAGAAATGGATTTGGTAGAAGGACAAAAGCAAGTGGAATGTCCTCAAGTAGGAGATTGCCAATAGTAAATGAAAGCCAAGGAATTGAGCGTTTTATTTTCTCAGATTTCATTGATAAATGGAAGGTGCTGTGAGATCTGCTTTACTGTGAGGCTGGGTTTACTGTCAGGCATATTTTATGAGGGGGAAACTTGAGGTATATATTAGCCTTTATTAATATACAATGAAATAAGCAGCACTCCCTTGCTAAAAACCCATTTCCGCACCACTAGCAAATGTTACACAGAAAAGACCTGCTGTGAGTATATTGTCATTCAGAATAAAGACTTTGGATGATCTTTTGCAAAAGGTTAGCTGTCCTAAACTGAATTGGCTGAAGGAAGATTATCAAGCACCAGCACCCAGATTCTTATTTCTCTTGTTGCCCCTGGCCTTTTTTCTCAGTTTCTCTAAACCAGACATCAACATTGTAGAATGGACCCAGTTCCTGGATGTTGCTCTCAGTGTGTTCTTTGAACGTCTCTTTAGACTACAGTTATTGCTGCACTTTATTCTTTTTGTTCCTAAGGACAGCCCAGAAATCTTTCTGTGACTTTATGGTTCACAGTATCTGAAAGAGCCTATAAACCAGAAAATACTGTGTTTAGACATTAACCTTCACCAGTGCTTAAAAGCATATTGGGATTATTCGATACACACATAGAAGCTTCTTTTCCTCCCCCAATAACCTACTTTAGAAAAATAATAATATCAACTATAAATAAAACAAGAATGACTATGGCATAACTATTTGGAAGACAGTCTACTCCTAACTGACCTTTCTTTTCAGGATTGAATTTCTGAGTGGTGTTCATGGGGATTTGCTGGAGACTCATGTTAGTTTCCTTGTGGAGATCAAGGAGTAAACAGCTCATCGCTAATGGGATGACAGCAGATAATATACGCAATTCCTATACTAAGCCAGAATTTCTAAATGGCTTATGCATATTCATGAGGCTTTTATCACAGAATTTATTTAGTGGTTTTTGTTTGTCACCCACCATTTCTCTTTGTTAAGGTCTTTGTGTGGAAGAAGCTGGCTGTGGAATAGTAGATTGTCCTGTACATACACAAGTGGATGAACTGTTAGGACTGTAGGCAGGCATCTAATTTTTGCATCACTCTTTGTATATTTTCACGGAAGTAAACTTTTGAAGACTCAGTATTTTCCAGTTGTTTGATGAGAATCACAATAAGAACTTGGAGTTGTTCTGAAAAAAGTATGTGTGTTTTAGTTAGAGTTTCTATTGCTGTGAGGAGACACCATGACCATGGCAACTCTTATAAAGGAAAAAAATTTAATTGGGGTGGCTTGCATTTTCAGAGATTTAGTCCATTATCATCATGGTGGGACATGGTGGCATTCAGGCAGACATGGTGCTGGAGAAGGAGCTGAGAGTCCTATATCTTGTTCCACAGGTAAGAGGAAGTGGTCTGAGACACTGGATGTGGCTTAAGCATGTATGAAATCTCAAAGCCTGCCTCCACAGTGACATACTTCTTCCAACAAGGCTATACCTCCTAATAATGCTATTATTCCCTCTGAGCTTATGAGGCTCAATTACATTCAAAGTACTACAGTGTGACACTGAATACAGATGAATGTTCGGTGGGTGTTGGCAACAGCACCTCCCAGAGCACCAGACCTGCATCAGGGACTGAGTTTATCATTATATTGCAGTTACTTCCAGTGAACACTTGTTTCTGCACTAGGTCCCATGCATGGCATTTGGATTCTGGACAACAGTGAATAATATAGAAACAGCAGAGCTCTTGGCTCAGGTGTCAGTGATGATGACCACTGACCACTGAAGGGAGGGAACAATAAGGGGTTCTGATTTAAAAGACCAGGATGTGTCACTTGTTTGGAAAGCTTGGTGGAGATGGCTTTTATGTGCCCCATGGCTGGCATAACATCATGTCTAGGTTGGGTTTTACATCCTTTTAACAAAGTCATTCTTCGCTTTGTGATTCTCTGCTGCCTAACAGTATTATCTGTTTCACATGTCTTTGGTAAAACCATGCTTCTGGATAACCATTTTGTGCAAAGTGGCCTGTAACAATAGCTTTCTCTAAAGCCTTATGGAAATGAAAAGTAGAAAAAAGAGTACAGAATAACACATGCAATTTTAAGTAATTTTCAGTGAGACAATGCTATTCATATATAGAAGGGCAATGCCATTACACCGGTTCTTGGTCTTGTGAGTTTGGTTCCAAGGCTATGTTTATAGTGACACATTTTCTGTTTAGTTGCCTTTGATCCCACCTGTTGTATAACTGGGCTCTCAGCAGAACTTCTGTGGGCATTTTACTGACTGTTCATTTATAGTTGTTGGGCTCTGATCTGGCTGCTTGCTTCAATTGTTGTCAGTTGCTCATAAAATATCCCGTGAAGAAAAAAAAAAAAACATCAGTTCCTCTCTCTCTGAAATGTCTCCCCAATAAAGCTAAAGATGTCTTCTGCTTAAGAATTTTCTCAGTGTCGTGGCATACACAAATGTTATTGTTCACACCATGTTTACTTGAGTTTTGGGGTGTGGTTGGGGGTATCTTATTTTTTAATCTTAAGTTCCTGAGAACAGAGATTTTATTTTGCTTTCTGTCTCCTGTAATGCCCAGCACAGTTCATGGACTAGAAAAATTTAACAAAGCAAAGCAACCCTGTTAAATTAGAAAATAACAGTCTGAGCAGCATGATGTGTAAAACTAGCTAGCATGTGATCACTGGTTGAAGCAAAGCTAAACAAACAGTTAAGAGATAATCACTGTGATTTGTCTTACCCTTGGGTTTTAGAGGGCAATGAATCTGAGCACACATACGAATTAGCTAAGATGTCAAGGTACAATTCCCCATGAAACCCCAGCCTAGCAGAGTTAAATATGAGAAAACATTTGCTGAATGGGCTATAGGTCCAGACCCTTTCTGAGGCAGATCAGGCAGTGTCCCGCTGGCTGGCACCAAGGACAGGTTACTGGCATGGCTGGCATATGTCATGTCAAATGCCAAGTGTACAATAAGTTTTTTTTCAGTTTAAGATTTTTTTTTATTCATTTTTGTAGATGTAACCAACGGTCTTATTAAATAAGAAACACAGAACCAATGTAAAAGAGAAATCCAAGAGGTCAGAGCTCAGAGCTAAAATCTCACCCTTCCTTCTGCGGTGGTCCTAGCTCTCCGAAAGAGAGCTATTTCCTGTGTGTAAGTGCTGTGGGATGTTCTGTATGTCCTGTGGGAGCCCTTCTTGGGTGGGACTGGCGGGTGGCAGAGATTTGTCCTGACTGTGGGAAAGGCAGAAAAACTCTTGAGCTACATGTAAGTCTTTTCATAGTCTTTTGTTCTGCCTTCTCATTGGTTATAAACCCAAACACGTGACTGCCTTGTCACTGTCTGTATGTACAGCCCCCCAGGTCTTAAAGGCATATGTCTCCAATGCTGGCTGTATCCCTGAACACACAGAGATCTACCTAGCTCTTCTACCAAGTGCTGGGATTAAAGGCGTGTGCCACCACCGCCACACTCTTGCTATGGCTCTAATAGCTCTGACCCCTGGGCAACTTTATTTATTAACATACAATCAAAATCACATTTCAGTACAATTAGAATACCACCACACATTTTACATACCAACCACAGACCCTCCAGTCATCCCTCCTCCCACTCCCCTCCAGTCTTCCCCACACCCTGACACTCCCATCCAAAAGGATAAGGGCTCCCATGGGGAGTCAGCAAAGCCTGGTGCATTCAGTTGAGACAAAACCAAGTCCTCTGTCCCCCTGCATCTAGGCTGAGCAAGGCATCCCTCTGCATACAAGAGACAGTTGTGTAGCTTGGTTTGTTTGAGGGGCCTCTGGCAGTAAGTGCTGGTTTTTATTGAGCACTATTAATTATGAAGACAATGTCCAAGCAAGCAGAGAAATTAAAGGTAATGGAGAGCCTTTCTAAGCTAGGAACTGTGATGGTCAGCAGATGACTTAATCTTTGTCTCCAGACATCATCAAACATCCAACAGTTTGCCATCTCCTTGACTTCTCTATTCCTTATTTGTTTTAGTTGCTAAAGCCACCTTGATGCAGACTCTACATTGAGTAGTGTGTCTGTTTGACTGAGGCTCTGATTTTCTCTCAACAGGAAACTATAGTGCTAACTTTGAGGTAAATCTTAGGAAAGGCACAAAAAGATCACAGAAGTCACTTTTGTGAATGGTAGGAGGTATGTGATAAAATGTGTTTTTACTTGCATGTGAATATCTAGTTATTTCAGCATCATTTGTTGAAAATGCTATTTTTCCTCATTGTTGGTGCTCTTCTTTTGCTGAAGCTCAGATGGCCATATTTATGAATGTATTTCTAGCCTTTCTTATGGTGTTCTGTTGGTCTGTTTGCTTATTTGCCAATATCACACTGCCCTGTTTGCTATAGCTTTTAGTAAGTCTTGAAGTTGGCTGGTTCCACTCTTCTAGCTTTGTTCTCATTAAAGACAGTTAGGTATTCTGGGTTGTTTGCTTTTCCATATGAGTTTAAGAATCAGTTTGCTAGTGCTCACAGAATTATGGAGTTTTTACTGCTCCTGGAGTGATAACACAGCAGTAAACTGGGTAGAGGAGGTGACAGGTGCGAAGTATGTTGAATGTTCAGCTCAAAGTGACTGCATGGGTGTACCATTACAATGGTTATTAAACCATTACAAGGCAGGGATCATTGGTATGACATAGACATTTCTTTATCATCTATCTATCTATCTGTTACTTATAATCTATCAATTATCTATCTATTTCTTATCTATCACTTATCTACCTACCTGTCTACTTATCATCCATCTTATGTATCATCTATCAACTATCATGTTTCTATCTATTCACCTCTCTCATCTTTCTCTTTCTATTATCTGTTTATCATCTATCTATAATTTATACCATTATCATCTATTTCTATATGTCTGTCATTATCACTTACCTCTCTATCAATGTCTGTCATTTATCATCTTTCTATCCATCTCTATCTATAATCTATCATATCTATCTATCTATCTATCTATCTATCTATCTATCTATCTATCCATCCATCTACTTTCCTAACTACCTACCTATTAATCATCATGTATTTATAAAATCTCCCATTCATTTTGCTTCACCAGAAAGCCTTTGTTAATTCAGGTGGTATTTCTGGAAAATTATTGTCTCATAAAAGTGGCTGTGGTGGTCAATAAGTACCTAAAGTTAGAAAATGTGTAAAGAATTAAAATATAATTATCACAGTAAAAATCTACAGTTGGAGAAAGTAGTGTTTTAAATGCAATTGGTTGTTTTATAAGGTATATTATTCAAGATAAATGTGCAAGTAATAAATCAAATATTTTTATATTTAGGTTTAGTGTTTGTATTTTTTGGGTTTTGCAGATATTTATCAGGCCCTTAGTCTCATTTTATTGTGCACAATCTCACTTGGATGTTGAAAGATCTATTTGTATTTTGAGTTGTCTTATAGTCACCAACTGGACTGGTCAAACGTCCTCTAGTACTGCGTCATCACCTCAGTTGCTGCCATCCAGTCTCTACCTCAATAGACCCACCTTAAAGTGACTTTTCTGAGTCTGCCTTCATCATTCCTGCTTTTCCAGGACATTGCTAAGGTTTTGCCAAGGTATGTTAGCTCATGGCAGGAAGTCTGAGAAACTGCTTTCCTTTATCTGTGGCTACTTCTGGTAATACTCAGAAAGCTGATAGTTGATAATCAGTGTCTACTTTACCATGCTCTTCCAAGGCATCATTTCCTTGGGAACCCCGAGATATCCATCCCCTTTACTTGTGTCTGTCTCCTTGACTTCCTCTCCTGATATCTGTACATCCCTATACACATTTCCCACACTCCATCCAGTCAGTCTTGCTGGTAAGTTTGTCTTTTTTCAAAGACTGAGAGTACTTAAGAACAACAGTTGTAGCTTCTGTTATTATATGTTATAGCCTTGTATGCTCAACTAGTATTGACTTGTTGATGGCTATACCCCAGTGGTGGGAGGCAGACATGGAGATATATACAGAGCTCAAATATAAGGTAGTCAAATGGTTTGTTGGTGAAGTGGTGAAGGCTGGTGAGTGATCTTTTGATTTGGTGATTAATCAAATCAGGCGAGTAGGATTACCACTGGGAAAAATTCCAAGAAAGTGAGATTAAAATTTTCTCTCTGTTTCCATCAGTGGTTTTCAACCTGGGATGAATACTGAAATAAGATGTTTAAAAAACTCCGTGACTCTTTCCTTGGCAACACTTTAATCATAATTATTTCTAAAAAATTATTTACTATGGCTAGTATTTTTGATTGACACCATAACTGTATGTGTTTTTCCTGCAATTATGTTTTAATTTAGCAGTGGTCCTGGCTTTGGATGTTTTTGATGTGTCCTGTTGTCTGTTAGGAGCAGTGGAGGCTGAGGCCTGGGTTCAATGCTCAGTGCTGCAGTTCCTTCCTCTGCTTCTCCGACGAGCCTGAGCACAGTTAACAAGAGGACCCAGGAGCTCTTCCTGTCAAGGAGGCTATCTGGGTTTACATGGAGGGTTTGGTGGATTGAGGAAGTCTGGTCACTTAAAAAGCACATATAATATAATTAGCAGTTCACTCTTAAAAGAGAAAATTCCTATTGTTTATGTAACTCAAACTATGAAAAATAAATACTCATAGGAAATAAAAGATTGCTTTTTTTAATACAGGTGTGTTCCCTTGTGTGTGTGTGTGTGTGTGTGTGTGTGTGTGTGTGTGTGTGTGTGTGTATGAATGCATCAAAGATGGCATGTATTTCAGAGGTTGTGAAAGGCTATTTATTAGAATAATGTGCATGCTTTCTCTGGCATCCTTTTTATCTTGTCTTAACCCTCATCCTTAAATTTCCTACAGCATGTGCTGTAAGGACTTCTCTTTCCTCCATTAGCATATAAGGCCATTGAAGGGATGGCGGTATGCCGTTATCTCTTTATTCCTCTTTTTTATAGCCAGTGGCCCTCAGTAGGGTTTGTGGGTAAAAAGCAAGAGTGATGCTAAATAAGTAATAAAATACCGATTTGGCTGGAACTTGAAGAAAAGGAAGCCATAGATGTGAGCTCAGGCTGGACTGCTGCCAGTTGGTCACTCAGAGATACTGTCTTATGACCACGAAGCTGTTTCTCAGCCTCAGACAGATGCTGTACATATGGTGATTCTATTATCTTCTCTCATATCAAAGATAAGGCGAAGGTCCGGGAAGATAAAATTCACCAGTTCTCTCACTGCTAATCACTGTGTATTCATGTTCTTTCATCGTACACTAATGCTCTTGTTATATATAAGTCATGACTCTACATTTGTTTATGTATGTACACATTTCAGTGTCAATGACACTAAGCTACAAAATATAGTAGAAGTTATATTGTTATTTATGTGTACATGTGTATGTTTGTGTGTATGTGAGTGTGGGTATACAAGTGCCACAGGGCATATGTGGAGGTCAAAGGACAACCTTAGGTATTGATTCTTACCTTCTACTTTGTTTGAGACAAGGTCTCTTGTTTTACTGCTGTGTACTCCAGGCTAGGTGGCTTGTGAGCTTTTGGGGATTTTCCTGCCTCTGCTTCCCATCCAGCCATAGAAGCATTAGAGTTACAAATGGTTGCTACTGCCCTTGCCTCAGGTGGGTGCCGGGGCTCTGAACTCTGGTCATCACAGTTGTGTGACAAGTACGTTACCCACTCAATCATTTCTTCTAGTCCACTAGAAATTATTTTTTGTTCCTACAAAAAGCTCTCTAGTATTGTCTCAATGAATAGATACCAGATTAATTAATTCATTAATTTTAATGTATTTATTGATGCCTGCTTTCAAGAGATTCAAAGTAGATTAAAGATAATGCTCATTAATTAATTTATTCACTCATTTATTATGGATATCTTCTTTTCATTAAAAGTAATTGTGAAGTTTTATGTCTGACCATTTATTTTCTAACCCCTATGTCTATCATATTTTATGGAAACATTGAGCAAGGTCACTTCAGCACTCTAGCCATGAGGTCCATAATTTCCTTATTTTTTTATTTTATCCCCTGTTGCACCTGTCTTAGACCAGTTTTTTTCAGATAGCAGATTGTGATCTACCATCAGCTATGCTCACTCTGCTCCCACATGTTGAACTCAGTTACTGAAGAGATGAGAATAGTTGTTATGCAATCAAATCTCCTCTCTACTGTTAAATTCCTAGAGCGTCTTCATTCCCAGAGCCTTCTCCCTCCATGATCCTTGACCTCTGCCCAAGGTCAGACTCATCCACCACCTGACACTGCCCCTATAAGTTTCTCACGCTAGCTTTGCAGGTCTCTGCTCCCCGTCACAAGCTGATCTGAAGAAACACTGTAGCTGGGTGGGAACAGTAGTGTGGTAGTGTTGTTTTTGTTCATGCCTCCCTAGCTGTAGGCAAGAGGACTAAGCTGGGGAGTACTTGTGGGTCCTGCTGTCACATCAAGTACGTCACCTTGGAGAAGCCAGGAGTGACTTGGTTTTAATGCGGTGGCGCAGTGTTATTCATTAAGCGGCACTGTTACTGTGCGAGAAAGGCCACGAGGCACGACAAAACCCACTGTCAGGGTTTTATTAGGAGAAGGGAGAGACAGAAGAGAGCATGACCAGGCCTATGGAAGACATGTGCTTTTTATGGATTCCCCTGCACATGCGCATATGGGCTTATGGAGCTGTGCGACACAGGCACATAGACTGTGTGATCACACTGCGTGCAAATTACACGATCATGCAGTGCACGGATTATGTAGGACGATGTAAGGCCCCTTGCTTGGCTACTGAACTGTGCATGTGTGGTCATGTAGCTGGGGGAGTGGCCAGGAATTCCAACATTCCAGACTCTTATTATTAAAAAAAAAAGGTGGGTGAACAGGAATAGGGGTGCTGTGTCTCCCAAAAACTGCTTCCAGCTGATTTGGTGGGCATCAGTTAACTCTTAGGGGTAGGGAAGGGGGCTTCTGAGGTATTCAGGTGTCCTGGGAGGCGTGGATTGTCATCTGCTGCTTTGGGAATTGTCTGACGAGGTGCTATCCAGGTGGATTCAAGCTGGCTCTGGAGCTTGCTGACTGGTCCAGGTGGATTCTCTGGGGCTTGGAAGAATTTTTAAACATATTAAGAAGCAGCCATGGGAAATTTAAAATCTTGAGCTGGTGATCATGATATTGTAATGTTTTAGTACTCTGCTGTATTTGTTAGCGTTAGTGAGGGAGAGGGAGGGAAAGAGAGAGAGGGAGATGTGTGGAACATGTTTTAATTTTTACCTGAGATAAGCCTTATCTGAGACAATTATTTTAAGGTACCTGTTTCCTTTATTAGTTTAGCATCTAGGAGACACAGGTGATCAGTTGCTGAGTCCGGACCCTTTTGGGTCTGGGGGTGTAAATACCTCTGGACTGTTACTGTTCCTTACTGCCTGGATGTATCCGATGGTTCTTGTCCCCTGGCTCTATGGTGATCCTGTAACAATTGGCTGAGTAGTTCATTAGAAGAGGGAACCAGGAAGGGAAAAGCTTGTGGGGTGAGTCCTCATTCTTCTGGAGTTGGTGACAAGGCAGTGGATCCTGGTGTCCTCTGGAACTTGAGAAAGAGCAGGGCCCTGTCTGTGTCACTGTGCATGAGGAGGAGAAGCACTGCTGACCGGCCTGGAGTGAGGCACATGGAGGGAGCAAATGAAATGAAAGCTCCTACCTTAGCTAGAAAATCTCTTCCCATTAGGTTCCTCTGAAAGTACAATTAAGTGATAGGGTCTGATGAGGTGGGTAAGGCTGTCCCCCTAACCCAACAATAGGGAAACGAGGAGAGATGGGACCCCAAAACTCCCTCAGGATTGAGTAAGTGGCCCCAGTGTCCAAAAGGAAGGAAATGGATCGCCCTGATATTACAGTGGCTATCCTGGTTCCCTGTGAAACCATGGCCAAGCCTAGGTCAGCTGGAAGGTGGTCTTGGTTTGCTGCCCCCATGCCATGAGGTGCAGGGGGATGGGGAGCAGCCAGCTGACCAGTGTCCCTCTCTGTGGCACTTCAGACAAGTCTCAGTTGATGGCCTGTGTGGGGCAGGGCACGCATGAGCCCAGTGGCCTTCTCTAGCCCACTTAAAACAGGGACCTGGAGGCTTCAGGCAGCTGCTCGGATAGTGTGTGCCAGCATTTGGCAATTCTGTTCATGGGCTTTCTCATCTTCCCATGGTACCTTGAATGCCACAGCTGAGACTTCTGCCTGTGGGGTCAAGGGCCCTCTCTCCAGATTCATAATTAAGTTAGCCCTTATTTTGGGAAGCTCTGGGAGACATGAGACAAATTTTCATCCTTATCTTGAATTACATTTTTTAGCTTTTGATAGTTTATTGGTTTGAGGACAGCTTTAGAAGACCCTCCAGGAGACAGGCTGTAAACTGATCTCTGGATAGAGAGCATCTGGATTATTATAATCCCAATGTGGGTCTTGATCGTAAACTTATTTGCATGCATCCTAGCCTGCTTCCAGACCTGTCTGTGCTTCTCAGGGCAGCTCAAGAACGGGTGAGAGGAAGAATGGAGATGGGAGCCAGAGTTGGGCAGTTGGAACGGCCTGCCCAATACCTGAGAGCAGAGCAGAGGTCAGATAATCAGAGGCTCTTTGGAGTCAGAGATTCCTCAGGTTCAGGAATGCATGTGGGCAGGAGAGAAAGAATCAGAAAGGGAGGGTTCAGAGCTTAGATAAAAGCTTGGGGATAAGGTAACTCTTTTCATTTGCCAATTTGCTGGCAGAAGTTAGATAATTCCCATGAAGTATCGGGGTCCAAGCAGCCATTACATGGCTATATTTCCTGGTATCTAGGGATATTGAAGGCTTTTCTCAGAGGAGGAGTGGGACTAAGAGGAGGAAGCCTGTATGTCCCATGACTGCAGCTGAGAGAAAAAAAATAGAAAGCTAAAATAACAAATGGGATCCAAGACCCTAGTCTCAGGTGTCCCTGAGGTTAGGGAAGGATCTGTGAATCAGCATAAGTTACCCCACCCTTCATCAAGAAAGTGGTAAGGGCTGGGGGCGTACATGCCCAGCGGACCCCCTGGGGGTCCGATAGTGAGAAATATATCTCAGGCTGCAGTGGTGGGAAATGGTGAGGGATTGGAAAGGGAAAACTGACCATTCTGAGCAGCCAGTGTTGTGCAGAGTGACCTATGGCACGGCAAATGAAAAAAGCGGGCAGTCGTAGATCAAAGAAACCTTGGTACGGGGTCCAGGATGCAGATCTCTAGGAGAGCCTACTTCGTCACAGCACCAATGTTGGTTTTAATGTGGTGCAATGTTATTAAGTGGTGCTGTTACTGTGCGAGAAAGGCCACGAGGCACGACAAAACCCACTGTCAGAGTTTTATTAGAAGGGAAGGGCAGAAGAGAGCGTGACTGGGCCTGTGGAAGACACATGCATGGAGGGGAGGAGGAGAAGAGAAATAGTCTGTGACCGGCTTCTTATGGATTCCCCTGCACATGCGCACATGGGCTTATGGAGCTACATCACGCATGCACATAGACTGCGTGATCACATAGTGCAGGGATTACGTGGGACGATGTAAGGCCCCTTGCTTGGCTACTGAACTGTGCATGTACGGTCATGCAGCTGGGGGAGTGGCCAGGCATTCCGCAGTGACCCAGCATCACTGGTGCCTGTCTACTGTTTTATTCTGCCCTGTTGCACCTGTCCTAGACCAGTGTTTCACACAGCAGGTTGTGATCTGTTAGTATTTTAAAATGGTTTAGTCTCTGCCATGTAAAAGTGAGAGTTCAGTAGAATTTGACATATTTACTAAAAATATAAAATCCTTTTCTTTTGGAAGATGCATCTAAAGTTCCATAAAGGGGAAAATAGAAAAGGAGATATGGTTTAGGGGAGAATACACCTTCATTCTCAGCTGTTCTGAGAATTTGCCTTGCTGTATCATGATTATAGGGTGCATTTTCCTAGTAAAATTGTCTAGCAATTGTGGGAAAATATAAGAAGATCCTTCCTCTTCTCCCTGAAGCTCCAATTTTCTTTTTAAAAACAGGATCTGCCCTTCCACTCTTCCCACAGTTATTATCCTGATGTCAACAACAGAGAAAGTTAAAAGGTCTTTTCTCACTGGGACTTGAAACACTAATTTGCAGCATTTATGGAAAAAGCCCTGCTGCTAGCCTTTTCTGGTGCATTTATTTCCACTCCCTGACCTTTTAGAATTGGCCTTTAAGAAGGAACAGTTGTCAAGAATGGGAAGTAATATGGACAGTACAAAAATTTTTTACCATTTTCTGTCAAAACTGACCTCTTGATCATCTCTCTGAGACTTCTGATGATGGTCAGCCACCTAAGGGAATTTCAGCTGCCAGGATTCCCTCCAGACAGTGCCTAGAAAGGCCTTACTCAGTCTCACCTCCCCAGTACATGTTACTCACATTAAACAACTCAGTGTGCGTGGGTACATGCACGTGCACCATGCACACACACACATACAGAGAGAGAGAGAGAGAGAGAGAGAGAGAGAGAGAGAGAGAGAGAGAGAGAGAGAAGGGAGAGAGAGAGAGAGGGAGAGGGAGAAAGACAGACAGACAGCAGACAGAGAGACAGAATTTCTAAGGTTTCATTCATTTTCTGATTCTATATTCCTTGCCCAGGTTGGACTCCCAGGAGCTGGTGGTTATTAGCCACCCAGATGTTGGGGCCAGGAACTGAACTCAGGTCCTCTACAAGAGCAGTATGCACTCTTAGCTACTAAGCCATCTCTCCAGACCCTCCCCACCTTCACTTTCTACAAACACAAAGCTGTTTCTTCCTATAATTTAGCAGTGACTTAGATGAAACATTTAGAAGAAATAGAACAAATCAAGTGTCTTGGCCAACCTTACCTTTTTGTCTTCAGGGATTACCTTGATTATAGGATTCTATCTAGATTATCCCAACAGTAGATTCTGGTTCCTCTAAGGTAATTTAAAATGGAAAAAAGAGCCAAAGTTATAAAAAATTTGCAGTTTATTTGAAAAATTTAGTGTCTAAAATAGATACACAAATAAAATATATGTATGCATAGCTTCATTTAGCAATAATTTCAAGAGTCTAAGCTTAAGGCTTCTGTCACAGGTGAAGTTCAGAATACTGACCCTCTTTTAGAAGTCCCTCTGCCCAGTAGCTGACTTCATATAGCACTGGAGGGTCAGGACTTTACTTTGCACATTGGTACTTGGGTCTCAACTCATGCTGTTAGATAATGAAGTGAGTTTTTTTTTTTTTTTAAATGTTATACAGCAAGTGATGAAAATCATCCCAGGACAAGAGCTATAAAGGAGACTCGAGTGTTAGGCTCATGTGAACTAGGCAAGTCCTGGCCCTGCCTTGCTAACACTGACTCCCTGTTGTGCACCTAACGGTACATATCTCCTTCCAAAGGTCTGACTGCGTTCTCTGGTTAATCAGATGCTTAATGACTTGTCAGGGATTTTTCTTTTCGTTTTTTTTTCCTTTTCTTTCTTTCTTTCTTTCTTTCTTTCTTTCTTTCTTTCTTTCTTTCTTTCTTTCTTTCTTTCTTTCTTTTTTTTTGCGTCACAGTGAGATGTCAGGCATAAAGTTTCAGTCTCCTCCAATAACTAAAGGTTTAATGGACCTACTTAAGATTGTGGATCGATGGAGTCAACTATTGCATGGATTTTTGTGTATTCTAAGAAAAGGTGATATTGAGATAGTTAGGAAGTATACCTGAGGTGGTTTATGGAAGTTACTCTAGGGGATTAGATTACATACATTAAAGTTACTATGGATTTTTGTTTTGATGTCTGATAACCAGAAAGAATAAGAGTGCAGCCTTTGGATTGGGACTTACATGGGAGTCACAGCAGCTCTGTGTTCATATGCTGCTACATTAGGGGAGGCCATTATATCTTTATACATGGTGTGCAACAGCAGGTCTAATGCAGGCAGGCCTGGACCACATCAGGGCCTGATGCTTCCCACACAGGGCAGCTAATTGTGTGAGATGACAACAACTGTCTAGTGAAACACTCTGTGTTCCAGTAAGCCAGCTTTGCACTGAACACCTTCTTCAAGCACTCCCATGACTGAGCGGGCCTGCACAGGCTTCACAACAGAGCGCCAGAGGGAGACTTAGAGAATAAAAAGACATCACACAACTTTTCAACAGGTCATTATTGAAAAGAAGATAAAGTAAAAACTAATGGATACAGCCTAAATCAACAAGGATTTTAATCATTTGTAAAACTCTCATCTTTATTTTTAGTTTTAACTCACACAGGAAACCTGGATTTTTATAGGCTACTTGGAGAAAAAAACAAACAATTTTCCAGCTTTCTCCAATGAGTGCACATGTTTATTTTACAGTTTTCAGTAATAGTTAAGAACTTTAAGAATGATGACAATAAATATTTTAGTTGATATGTGCAAATCATATGTGTTAATCTTAAAAAGGAATGTGGGAAGACTCAATGGCGAAGTTGAATCTGATTTCCCCATCCTCTTCAGAAAGTAGCCCAAGTGGCTTGGAAGGCACTGGATAGAAAAGTAGCCTGACTAAGTGGCTGGAGGCTGTAGTTGGTTACACTTTGTGGGCCCACCACCCAGCTCCCAAATAAATACACAGAGATTTATTTTTACTTATGAATGCCTAGCCTTAGTGTGGCTTATTTCCAGCCAGCTTTTCTAACTTAAATGATCCCATTTCTCTTTAACTACATTTTGCCTCTGGGATTTTTACCTTTTTTTATTCTATATATCTTTTTTTCTTTCTTACTTGGTGGCTGGTTGTGTGGCTGGGTGGCTGACCCCTGGAGTCCTCCTCTCCTCCTTTTCTTGCTCCTCACTGTCTTTCCTAGATTTCTCCTCCTATTCATTCTTTCTGTCTGACAGAGAGATGTTTCTCTCTCCTACTTAGCTATTGGCCATTCTGCTGTTTATTAGACCAACAGATGTTTTAGAAAGTCAAGGTAACACAGCTTTACAGAGTTAAGCTGATGCAACATAAAAGAATGTAACACATCATTGCATCATTAAACACATATTCTACAGCATGAATGAATGCTTAAACTAATATTTAGATTAGTTTAATCTTAGACTAATATTCCATAACAGGAGGCACGGCATAGGAAAGTAGCCTGACTAAGTGTCTTGGAGGCACTGGATAAGAGTCACTGTAGATGTCTCTTCTGTCCTCATACTACAGAAGCAGGTAAAGCCCTGCACCAGTACCACAAGCCACAACAGCCCTGTGTTTCACAGCCTCTCCTGGGTCTTCACCTCTGATAAGTCTTTGTGATTTCTTAGGTCCCAGTCTCCCCATTGTAAAACAGGGTATTTGGTGACCTCTAACATCTCCTTTAGCTTTAATCTTTAATTACAGTTTCATAGATATTTTTCCATTCACATCTTAGAGTATTTTTCAATATTTTAGAGGAAATAATTGTAAGATATACCTTAGCTCATTTAGGAAAGTTAAGAATAGGGCATATAAATTTAATTTGTGTAGGGATATATAACCAGGATCTTATAATGTATGGTTTGAAATCTAATAATTACCAAACTGACTCGATTCCTCTCAGATGAAAGACACAACTTAGATTTAAGGTCAGGACATTCATTTCCTTAAGAACATTGTGAAGAAAGAGGCTGAAAGAAGGGCCAAAGTAATTTGGGAACATTTCTTGAGTATATTTTAGGACACCTTCTATTTTTGCCTAAAATATACATTTCAAACAAAGATGAAAATTTGTAAAATAACTCTGGAAGAGAGATTCTGCAAGTACACAAGGGAATTCAAGAACTACTACAGAAATGGGAAAGCTGAAGAGAATTTCAGATTAAAGAGCAGAGTCATATACCTGTGATAACTGTAGGCCAGGTCTGAGGAAGATGAACTATACATGTTGTAGAGAAATATTTTCTGCTTGTTGTATTTAGAGAAATAATAAGCAATTCTTAAAAGCCCATACCTATAGCTAGAGTTTTTCTGGTCCCAGAATTTTCTTCTCTGCTTGTCCTGCCTATACTTATACAGAGCGATATTCACAGCAATAGCCTGTTTATTTAGGAAGTTACATCTTACTGGCATCAACCACAGTCTTTAAACTGTGGCACAGACAGAAGTTCAGGGGAATACCATAAGATTTTGTGCAACTTTAAATAGAAGAAGGATCAAGAATTTCAATAAATTTTAAAAAATATTATTCATGTGTTGCCTTTTTGAGATGAAGTCTCCCTATATAGGCCATGCTGGCCTCAAATTATCAAGCCTCTTGCCTCAGGCTCCAAAGTGCTGACATTGCAGGTGTGTATCACCAATTGGCATAGCAGGGTGTTAAAGAGATGAATGATGAACTGAAACTCAACAGATTGATCCAGGTAGTTATACAGCAGTTCCAAAGTTTTGACTGTAATATTCTTCTGTCAGTGAGTTCTGAGTGTCCCATGTGTTTGGATACCCATTGCCTTTTCTAAGGTTGGAAAGTTTCTTCTATAATTTAATTGAACAGCTTCTCTATAACTTGCATCTTGATCTCATTCCTTCTTCAACTCCATTGATTTTTAAGTTTGATTTCTTGAATATTTCCCAGAGTTCTTGTAAGTTTTGATCATGTTCTTTAATTTGTTTTCCTTTATAAAAAGTCTTAATGTATTATCATTTCAACTTTCTCCTCCATCTCTGGAATTTGCTCTTCTCCTGGTCTTACCTGTTGATGGTGCTTTCTGATGTGTTTTTACTTGATAGATTAATTCTTTCATTTCCACAATTTCTGTTTGGTTCTTTTTCAGTGTGTCAGCAACCAAATATTCTCAGGTTAAAAACAAATGTATTTCATTGGTGACCTTGTGCACATTTGTGGTATATGTTTTTGGGAAGGGAGAAAAGATACAGATTGGACTGAAGTAAGTGGTGTGTGTGTGTGTGTCTCTGGAAAGGAAGAACACTGGGAAGGGAACAGAGAAGTGGAAACAGTGAGGGTATGTGTTTGCTCATTTGTTTTGTGTAGGGGTATTTCCACTGGATTTGGGCATTTTTTCTCATATGTGGTATGGCAGGGCTTGGGGAAGTTTTTAGAAGTTCAGTCCCCCCAGTATTACAGAAAGACTCAGTGTGGAGTGGGGTTGGCAGCATCTGACTTTCATTAGTCTGCTGTGCAGATGGAATCCCATGGCTTTACTTGGAGATGATTCATTAGTGTTTTGTCTTCCGTAAATGGTCTCTAAATTTAATAGTGGTGTTGTGTAATCAATCATTTATGTCTTGTCAGGTGGAGAGGACAGTGAATGCTGTGCTCTGCCTGTATCCAAAGGGACTTCTAAGCATTGTGACTCATTATGGCTGCATGAAAGCAGGAAAAAGAACTAGCTAGGGACCTATCTAAATTGCCTTTTCATGAACTGTAACTTTAGAGGCAATTTCCATTTCTTCTTCAAGTACAATGTGTTGTGCCCTTATTTCACCACACAGGTCTTTCCCTCAGGTCTTGACTCTGAACTCCATTTACACTGCTCATTCTCACACCATAGATGGATGTTTCTTTCTCTGGGCTCAAGGATACATTCCTTCAGTATGCTTGAAAACACCATGCAACCAGGAAGAATCATGACCCTATTACTAGAAACAGAAAGACACAGAAAATTAATGATGACGGCATATTTTGAATTGATATTAGAACTTTAAATCTGAGTATTTATGTCTTTTTAATGTGATGTGGTTTCCTAGAACCAGAAGAGCCATTCAAATTAGGTTTTGAGAATTAGAGTTAGAATCACAATTAAAATACAGTAGAGAAGACTCTCACACTGACTAAGCTGTTGGAGAGTTCACAATTCATATTATGTTTGAGTATATACTTTCTGGGGATGCTGTGAATGTGCTGCTCTGATTGGCTGATAAATAAAACACTGATTGGCCAGTAGCCAAGCAGGAAGTATAGTGTAGGCAGGATAAGGAGAGAGGAGAATTCTGGGAAGTGGAAGGCTGAGTCAGGAGATGCTGCCAGCCGCTGTCGTGATGAGAAGCAAAATGTAAGGTACCAGTAAACCACAAGCCACGTGGCAACTTATAGATTAATAGAAATGGGTTAATTTAAGATGTAAGAGCTAGTCAATAGTTAGCTTGAGCTAATGGCTGAACAATTTTAACTAACATGAGCTTCTGAGTGATTATTTTATAAGTGGGCTATGGAACTGTGGGGGCCTGAGCAGGACTGGAGAAAACTCCAGCTACGTATACTTGATATCCATGAAATTTTCAACTAATTAAGTGCTGCAAACTTTATGTGCATTGGGGATTTTATTTTCTGAATAAAATAAATTTGAGGAGCTTGTGCTCCTCAAACTACACAGTATGAGACTTAAATTTATATCAGGATGCTAACAACCAAAGAGTAGGTATGGCATAAATAGCAGTTATTAAAAGTATTAATTGGCAGGATGTGGTGACATATTCCCATAATTTCAGCATTTGGGAGGCTTAAGTAGGAAGAATTCTATGGTTTTGAGGTTAACTCAGGCAACATAGTGAGACCCTGTCTCAAAAGACCAATAATATGGATAGATAAGATGGAAGGATGGATGGATGCATGGATGGATGGATGGATGGATGGATGGATGGATGGATGGATGCACTGATACACTGATTGACTAAAAGGGACCAATTAATCTAACACAAAACCTGGCTGGAAATGCTCAAAGCAGTTTTGTTTAGGATCACTAAAAACTGCAAACAGCTCAACTGATCAGTGGAAAATCTACAGTTACATCCATACAAAAACTTCTCAGCAATAAAAAGAAAAACACTGACTTACTCATGCCACAATATGGGAGAATCTCAAATGCTTCATATTAAGTGAAAAGCTGAACACATAAGACCCTGTGGTGTGTAAGCGTGATCATATGACTTTCTGAATGAAGCAAGTTGTAATGTACAAAGGGAAGATTGGTGGTTTCCAGAACTAGGACATGGTTGACCATGAAGTGGCACTTCTAGGGTGATGGACCTATTCTCTATATTAATGGGAGTGTAGCCACAAGACTGTAGATTTCTCCATAGTTAGAGACTGCATCAAGGAGGGTGAATTCTGTTGTGTATTAAATTTAAAAAAATGTAATTATCAAGAAGTTAATGTTAAGGTTATAAAAATCGTATTTTTCAGTATAGTAATTTCTTGCATTTTTGAAGTAGCTAATTATATATTTCCAAAGCTATAACATTACTTGTAGATTTTCATCCAATAATGTCATTTGATAAAATTTATTTTAAGGCAATCATAAAATATGTGAAAAACCCATAGGAAGACCCCACACAAGCAATATTTTTTTCACCTTCTTAATAGGCAGGGTGCCTCCTTGTTTTTATTTGCACTTCTGTATTTTTTCCAAAACCATAACCTTTCTGTTTATCGATTTTATGAGAAAAATAAGATTAATATCCTGCATTGGTTGAAGAATAGCAGATTTTCTCTTATTTTCTCGAGAGACACACAAAGCCATCAATTTCTTTGACCTCTTTAGAAACAGCTTGAGATTGAGTAAAACCAGAATTTCTATTGCTATAAATAAGTAAACAATTGAAATGAAAAATATGGTTGCTAGGCAGACCATTCAGTGAGATTTGGCTTAAAAAAATCTCTTAGTGCACTTTGCAGTTATATTCAGCTCCAAATTTTCACACTATTAATCCAATCCTGACCTAAAATCTTCACATGTTTAATGTCAGAATGTAAAAAAGCTAGAACTTCAGATTTTGCACATTCTTTCTCTTGGAAGCATAAAGTTTTGAAGCCAACCCAAACTTTTCATTATTTTGGGTTGATTTGATTTTGGCAAAATGTTCTTCTTAGTTCGCAAAGCTCTTAAGCTTTCAAACTCTCCATTAGACACTGCAAAACAATGTTTTGCTAATTAAAAATAAATGGATGTCAACCATAAGAAACTTCCTTTAAAACAGCCACATATCTTACTAAAAAAAAATCAACTGGGAGGGTACTTCAGACTGTGCTAGGATGAGGTGAGAAGGGGAATGTTTATGGGTAGGATTACTTGTGACAAAAACTATAGATTCAGAGGTCCTCATTTGTTAACACACCATGTTTGGGAGCATCTCCTGTGGACAGTGCTCAGCATAGTGGTGTGTTTGACAAGACCAATAGTTACCCCTTTTGTCATAGACTTACATTTATGCTTAATCAGAAATTGGATCAGGTGGAGTTCATCCTCAGGTATTTTAATCTGTTCACTAGGTACAGATTGAGTGATTTAGTGAAGTTAATGAGGTGGGAAAACATTGAAATTCAGATCCTGGGACCTTTTGCTAGTCAGTTCATTGCCGACACAGGGAGGACAGTTTTCTTGACCTCAGTCATTTGTCTTTCTGCTTAGGTCCACAATAGGAGACCTTGCTTCTAATCCAATCTCCTGATCCCCCAGACAAAATCCATGAACTTGCCACCTTCTCCCTCTATACCTTTTCTCTGTCCTTCATTTTGGGTTCTGAGTCCTGGCCCTCTTGTCTATTACATGCGTGCTCCTGAATTACCCACTGCTATTCCTGTGACATGAGTTTTCTTTCCCCTTGCATAAACACACAGCATTTGTAAACTTGAATAAGATACCATCCCACAATGCCCACTTATTCCTTCCAGCTAAGATCCCATGGCTCCTCCTTTTATGGACATCTTGAAGAAATTATTTATAGAGTCTATGCACTCCTTGTTTCCCAATCTCTCTTGGAGTCATTTTGCTTAATGACTCTTATTAAGATTACCAAAGACCTTCATGTTGCCCAAGTTAATGTCAATATTCAGTTCTCATTTCAAGAGCACTTGGTGGAGTTTCTTTTTCTTTCTTAATGTTCATGCTTGACTTTGGAGATGTCCCAAAATGAGCACTGTGGTTGACACTAGAATTGGTTACTTTGCTGTACGATTTTGCTTCTTAATTTTTTTTTTATTTTTGAAAGTAAAATATAATTACATAGTTTTTCAACTTCCTTTCCTACCTCCAACCCTTCACATACACCTAAATATATAAATACAACCTGTTCAGTCTGTATAATATTATTTATATGTATATGCTTTTAGGGCTGACCACTTGGTATTAGATAACCAACTGTTATGCTCTTCCTTGGGGAAGACTATTCTCCCATTCTTTTTTTTTTTTGAGACAGGGTTTCTCTGTGTAGCTTTGGAGCCTTGCCTGGAACTTGCTTTGGAGACTAGGCTGGTCTCGAACTCACAGAGATCTGCCTGCCTCTGCCTCCCGAGTGCTGGGATTAAAGGCGTGCGCCACCACCGCCCGGCTTATTCTCCCATTCTTGGCACTCCTTAGTTGCATGAAGTTCTGTGTCTAGGGTCAAGGCCTCATGCAATTTCCCCATTCCATATTAGCATGTCTTGTTGGTGTTGTCCTTATTCAGGTCTTGTTTATGCAGCCATGTTGATGAGGCTTCCTGGGAATAGCATCTCTGACATTTCTAGAAGATGTAACTTCCTGTTCTTTGGTTCCTACAATCTTTCTGTTCCTTTTGCTACAATCCCTGACCCTTAGGTGCAGGAGTTGTGTTGTCAATGTATCAGGCAGGGTTAGACACCACACGATCATTTGTTCTCTGTTTTTTGGTCAGTTGTGGTTTTCTATAATGGTCTTCATCTGTTGCAAAGAGAAATTTCCTTGATGTGTGGTGAGAACTACACTTATCTGTGGGTGTAAGGATAAATATTTATAATGTGGTTAGGTATTTTGATGTTTTAATAAGGTTTTAATAATGATCCAAAACTTCACTAGTCCTGGGCAATTGGCTAGGTTTCTAGTACCTGGAATAATTTAACTCTTGTTGAGTAGGTCGTAAGTTCAATTAGAGATCTGTTGGCTACTGCCTAGTAATGAATGCCACTATTGCACTCTTATGGTTATCATGCCATTCTGGTTGTTGTTTTAATTCATAAGCATCATAGCTGCATATGACTATTGTTTCCTTCCTTCTCTTGGAAGCTTGCATGATGACTTCTGGTATCATGAAAGCTAGTCCTCAGGGAGAAGGTGTTCAGGTCAGAGCCAGCTCAGGCCCCCTGGGTCCTGTGTCTGAAGTACCTGGTATCTTCAGAAATAGGGACTTACCTTCTACCTATGGGGAGCAATCAAGAGTAATAGCAATAGGCCGGGCGGTGGTGGCGCACGCCTTTAATCCCAGCACTCAGAAGGCAGAGCCAGGCGGATCTCTGTGAGTTTGAGGCCAGCCTGGGCTACCAAGTGAGTCCCAGGAAAGGCACAAAGCTACACAGAGAAACCCTGTCTCGAAAAACCAAAAAAAAAAAAAAAAAAAAAAATAGTAATAGTCTGTAATGTTTTGGGTGACTCTTGGAGAAACCTGACCAACAACTCAAACAGGAGCTTTTTATGACTGTTGTTGGGGTTTTTGTTAGGTGATCTTTGACATTGGTAGAGAGAATTGCCATCCCAGATGGGAAGTCTATATACATCATATAGTGTACATGTATATGATGTATATATAGACTTATTTGCATTATTTGCAATTTTAGGTAGCTAGATAATGATTCCTTAATGACTTTTTCAGATGCCCTTATGTTATTTTACCCTCCTCCACCCTCCTGCATTAATCTCCCTTCCTTTCCATATTAAAGGTCCTTGTTTTTCTCATTTTCTCCTTCAAATCCTATGTACCCTACTATTCTCCTCTTATTGCTTCCCCACCACCACCCTGGCCATGGTCCTGTTTTCCTTTCCTGGTTTCTGCAGTTACTGTAGGCCATGTATTCACATCTGAAGACTTGGAGCTAGGGACCTCAGATGAAAGAGAATATCTTTCTGGGTCAGGTTGCCCCACTTAATATGATCTTTTCTAGTTCCATTAATTGACCAAGGTAGACTCTGGTGTAGGGTGTGCAGGTTGGGATATGGTTTAAAAGGAGCCTGTAGGTTGGTACAATTTTGCTCTTTAAGATGCTTAAATTTTGGAGGACTCAGGACTCAGTTCCAAATCTCTTTTTTCTCTATCTGTATTCATTCTCTATATGATCTCATCTCAAGATTTTAACAGCATCCCTATGCCACTTACACTTCTAAGGTCTAATCTGATTGTCTGTATTACAGATACCTCACTCAAAATATCTAAATGTGAATTTCTGATCTCTCGGCCTCCTCCAATTCTGTTCCCCACCATAACAAATAATATTTAATTCACTGAGTTGCTCAAAAGTCTTGAAATAATCTCTCACTCCTCTTGTTCTTTGGCACCCCAGATCCAATCAATTAACAGTTAGTGCCCTGTAGCTGACCACTTCGCACTTCTTAAGCCCAATTGTCACTTCTACGACAACTGTCCCCTGTGTGCCTGCCTTCCCACTAGGCTTCTTGCTTCTGTGCTGGGCTGTGCCCACCCACTGGCTTCATGTGTAACTGTGTTCAAGGTTTTACTATTACAAACATCTGTGCAATCCAGCTCCTGACCTCCAACCTCATTTGCTAACATTGTTCACTGAATTATTTTTCTTCACCCAGCTCCCAAGGGACTTCCAGATGATAATTCTCTAGGGTTATTACTCATTCTGTTGAATGTGACTGGAATACTCCTTCCCCAGCTGTTTTCTGAGGTGGCTGCTCTGGAGTGTGGATGGGGGGGGTATAGCATCTCTGACTTTATGAAATGCAGCTGTCCTGTTTATACAGCTTACTTCAGTTTGTTCATGGTATTCATCTCTACCTGATATATCATTTACCAGTAATGAAGTTCTCTAGGTAAAAAACATTGTCTCTGAGATATGGGCTTACTGTGGATCACAATTGTATTCTAAGCGTCCATTACATAGAAAGACTTCCAATATGTACTGACTGGGATGCCAGATGTAGCAATAAAATAATATATGCCTACTTAAGTTTTAGATCAATAGAAAATAATATTTTTAGTGTAAATATGTCCCAAATATTGCCCAAATTTTATCTGTCAGTTTTATAAATTATTTATCACTAACCTGGAACAGTGGTGAACTATCTCATATGTATTCAGTATTAGTGGCTACAGCAACACATGTATCCTAGAGAGTTTGCTTTCAAATGCTTGGCCACTAACTAAACTTGAAAATGAACACCCACAGTGCTTTCACAGCAAATCATAAGCACCATAAATCGTTCAATTTGGAGGTATATTTTTGAGGAGCACAATTGCTTTACCATGAAGAACATTAGCATCTACAGCTCCCATGATTAAAAGGTCACAATATGGAAGAGTTTAGGACACTTAATTGCTTATGAACATCTGAGATGAGCTATCTGAGGGTGAGGACACTCAGTTGTGTATATTATGTACAGATCAAGTGAATGTGGACGAACTAAATTTTGTTCATTAATAATTTAAGGGAGGCAGTGAGAACCACAGCCAGCACTGCCAGCTGGTAGTGGAGTCACTGTGGTGCTGTTGCCATGGTTACCTATAGATTGAAACATGGAGGTACAATTTGGATCAATGACTGACTGATCTTGGGGTAATGAACATCCACGTGTGTCATCGTTTCATTTATGGAGCTTGCTGTTTATTTGAAAAGTAAGCGTTTACTTCTTGTGACTTGAGTATGTTTCAGAAATTAAATATGCCTACTATGGGCCAGGCTGTTGTGGATATTATCAGATAAAGCTCACAGCTTTTCCATGAGATAAAGTTGCATGGAGCATGGGATGAGAGGGTTTCAAAGGCACACAGATATGTTCTCAAATTAGGTATTTGAACATTCCAGGAGAAGAAAAGGTAAAGTGAAAGCAGATGATCAGCAAGATGGAGAGAGGTGTGGAAGGTTGTTAGTTATAGGTGGACACAACTTTGATGTTGTGTTGATTCTTTGTTAGTCCTCTAAAATTCAAAGTTGTCTGTGAGCTGAGCTTGTGGGAAATGCTGAAAGATAGAAAGGAAATCCGAGATCAAAGTAGCCTGGAATGTTGATTCTAGCCTAGCACCTGAAAATAGCAAGAGGACACACTGATGAACAGAAATTTTCAGGATTAAGAAGCCTAAGCAGGCTGAAGTCAAAATACTGCATGTTGTTAAGTGTTCAGATGGGATGTTCCAGAGTGGCTGATGAAGTCTTGAGGCCCTAAGCCTCAAGAGAAGGCACCAATACTGAGCATAACTGAAAGATGCATTTGTTTTCCCTGCAACATCGTGCACTTTAATAGCCTATATTAAACTTGTAGAAGTATTTGGAAACTGTCTTTAAATGTGCCTTCTCTCAGTCAGCAAAGCTTTGGTCTCCCTCCCTGTGAGGTCACAGTTTTCCTGTCCAGGAACTCTGGTCTTACTCATCGTTCTCAGATAAGTAAGCTGCGATGTTATGTCCTCCAGGCCTTCACACTCACTGACAAGAATCAGCCAGAGCCACAGCAGCTGTTAGCAGAGAACTGCAGCTGTCTTGACTGTAAAAGTGGCAAGGTTCAAAGGTCAGTGGTGGCAATCACAGCAGGGTGGACACCATCAGAATAGTTAACAAGATACTCCTAGAGGTCATTTTACTGTGAGCTTTTTGCTGAGACAACTAGTAGATCCACTGTTTGTATTTAGCACTGTGACTTGATGTGACTTTCCTTTTCCTCATGAGGTCCTACATATTAGGCTGTCCGCATATTACCTGATAGAATATGTTCCCACTATCTCAAACAACATCCAGTTCTAGTGGGTACAACAAATATTTGGCACCTAGAAATATAGGCTAAATGTAAGATCTCTTCTTCCTTGTAGATATTTTAGAAATTACATTTTTTTTGTACCACAATTATTCCAAATCTTCATAGCTTGAGACAACAAATATTGGTAGTCTCACACTGTCACTGCAGCAGATGTGTGACATCATTGCAGTGGGTGGAGGTAGCTCAGGACTTTTCATAAGATTGCTGTAGGAGTAGGCAGAGGCTGCAGCCACCTGAAGTCTAGGCTGGGTGGGAAGTTTTGCTCCAAGATGGTGACTCACATGGCTATTGTCAGGAGGCCTCAGTTCCAAGTCAATGAGTCTCTGTAGTTTTTGTCAGTGTTGTTATGGCACAGCTGGTGATCCATTCCCTGAACTGATAGGAGACAGAGACAGAGATACAGAGCACAGAAAGGCCCAGTCACAGAGACAAAGAGACACAGAAACAGAGACCATGTCATAGAGCAGAGGGACTGACCCAGTGAGACAGACAGAGAATAGAGAGAAAGTGAGCCCATTACCTACAGCCTGGTCTCGAAGTCTGACATTATTGTACCATGGTCTACTAATGTAGAACCACACACCACCCTCAAGGTAAGAGGAATTAAACTCTACTTTTGAAGACAGGAACTCCAACTTATTATTTTTTAATTTTTTTCATAAAGTATATTTTGATCATGTTTTCCCTTCCCCCAACACCCTACCCACCCAACTTTATGTTCTTTCTCTTTTTCAAAACTAAACCCCAAACCTCACAAAAACACAAAAATGAAAATCAAAACAATCAAAAGGTCGATAAGGCAACAACAACAAAAAGCCCAAACCTAAACAAAATGAAACCAAAAGTTTATAAAATCCCAAAACGAAAGCATGAATTTTGTTCTCTGTTGGCTAACTGCTTGTAGGCATGAGGCCTGCCCTGAGGTATGGTTAATATATCCAGTGATACTATATTGGAGAAAACTGATTTTCTCTTTGTCAGGGGGCTATCAATTATAGACAGCTTCTTGGTTAGAGCTGGGACCCTGTATCCACTTCTCCCTCTCAGTGCTGGGACTCTGTCTGGCTTGAACTTGTGCAGGTCTTGTGAATGCTGCCATAGCCTCTGTGAGTTCATGTTTGATTGTACATCAGTTCTGTTGTTTCTGGAAGACACCATTTCCTTGGAGTCATCCATAACCTCTGGCTCTTACAATATTTCTTCCCCCTCTTCTGCATAGATCCCTGAGCCTTGAGGGGAGAGCTTTGATGAAGACAACCAGTTTAGGATTGAGTACCCCAAAGTCTCAGATTCTCTTCATATATTGTCCACTTATGAGTCTCTTTGTTAATTACTGTCTACTACAAGAAGGAACTTATCTGATGAGGGCTGAGCAAAGCACTGATCTATGGGTAAAGCAAAATGTTATTAGGGTCATTTTATAACTATATTTATTTATCACAATAATAGTATTTTGTTTTCCCCTAGGCCCATTGCCTATTCAGTCTCAGGTTTTTATATAGCTTAACAGTGTCACATATGAGTTCCATATAATGGATTGGGCCTTATATTCAATGAAAAGGTGGTTGGTTACCCCCCTAGCATGTATGCTGCTATTATACCAGTATATCTTGCAGACAGATCACTGTTATAGGTCTCAGGGTTGTAGCTGGTTGATATTGGTGATTATAAGTCTTAAAAGGATTTTCAGATGTATTTGAAAGCTAACATACTATCGAAGCATGTTTTCCGTTTCTTGAGTTTTCATCAGATGCCTCTTCTACTCTTTCCTTTTCAGTCACACCCAATAATGATTGGAGAAGCATTATCCCCAGCCAAAACATCACATTTCCTATCTGTGTGGAGTTCAGATTGGTCATAGGTTGAAGGTTGAGGAGGCTGTGACTTCAGGGGCTGTAGACCCTGTGTTGTTTCTGTCCTTTCCTTCCTTTCCTCTTTTGTGTGTAAACATGATGGGGTGTTGGTGAGGGTGGGCTCTCAGGAGAGCTGAACCATGGATGATCTTGAGAAAGTGAGGAAGAAACACAGAGCACAGAATGTGATGAATGTGGACTGATGGGCCATCAAACAAACTTTCATCAAGCTGCCCTTCTGTTCTATTTACAGTATACACAGGGTCAAAGTAATGCCAGTGCACATGGCCCTGTACAAGTGATTTGAGTTGTTTTTGGTTTATTCTCCATTCTTGGGAAATTGCTTATCCTCTCCTCAGCAATGCATGGGCAGAGATTCTTGGGGCTGTGTTCTGGGCTGGGGACTCCTGTTTCCATTTCAAAGCACATCACTCTGATCTCTCCATTTTTCACCACCAGCTTTGCGTGTTCTGCAATCTAGCCTGTCTTCCATCACCAGTGGTTACATTTTACAGTTCACTTGGATAAGCCTAGATTCTCTTATCCTCCAAGATCCTTAAATTAACAACATCTTCAAAGTATCTTTTGTTATAGTAACAGCACAAGTCCCAGGGATTAGGATATGAGACCATTGCTCAGCTTACAGAACTTTGTTTTATCTTTTTGTCTTTCAGAATAACACATCATTGGGTGAAAAGTCCCGGGGTGTGCCAGCTTGGCCCTACAGCTTGCGCAGCTTCTCCAGGAACTCAGTCATTTAAAGATTGAGACCAAGATCGAAAGAATGGCTGACCTCAAGCAACTCATGGACAATGAGGTGTTGATGGCCTTTGCCTCCTATGCAACTATCATTCTTACTAAGATGATGCTCATGAGCTCTGCAACTGCATTCCAGAGGCTAACCAACAAGGTCTTTGCCAACCCAGAAGACTGCGCTAGCTTTGGCAAGGGGGAGAATGCCAAGAAGTTTCTTCGGACTGACGACAAGGTGGAGCGAGTATGAAGAGCCCACCTGAATGATCTTGAGAACATTGTGCCCTTTCTCGGTATTGGCCTTCTGTATTCCCTGAGTGGTCCAGACCTCTCCACAGCCCTCATGCACTTCAGAATCTTTGTCGGTGCTCGGATCTACCACACGATTGCTTACTTGACTCCTCTTCCTCAGCCAAACAGGGGCTTGGCATTTTTCGTTGGCTATGGAGTTACTTTTTCAATGGCTTACAGGCTGCTGAAGAGTAGACTGTACCTGTAAAGAGAATTGTAATCCTAATCATCTGATTGCAATCCTCATCATCTGATTGGCTTTTTAAAAAGAATTATGTATTTCCAATGTACTCAAACAATTTCTAAGGTTTTATGTAGGAGAGGAGCAGAGAAATTAGGAATCAGGGAAAACTCAGTTAAAGGCCAGCATCAGTTGTCTCTAATCTTACTTTGTAATAGGGAAAGACAGTTAATACAATCAACCTTAACCATGTTCTCTAACTCCTGCAGTACTTTGTTCTAAGTCTTGATTGTGCCATAATTTGTAACATTTATCTACATTTCATATTGTGCATCTATAAAAGAGTATGTGAAACCCGGGTTTCATTATTGCTGAAGTAGGCATATGAATTAAAAACTTAAAAAAAAAAAAAAAGAACGGTGCTGTTTGAGCACTGGCTGTTTTTCTGGGTGTCGCTGGGATTGCAGAACGCGATGACCGTCCCCTCTGCAGAGGAGCTGGACTCCTTCAAGTACAGTGACCTGCAAAATTTAGCTAAAAGGCTAGGCCTCCGGGCTAACCTGAGGGCAGACAAGTTGTTAAGAGCCTTGAAAACCCACCTGAATCCAGAAGCAAGGAAAGAAAATAAAAATCAGGATGAGAATCAGTCTTCTGCATTCTCCTGTGATGAGACTGAGATGCAAATTAACTGTGAGGAGCAAGCTGAGAGGAAACCAGTTGGTCATGTCACCACAACAAGAAGGAAGCGCAAGACAGTCCATGGAATCCCTAACTTCCAGGATAATTCTGAGATAAGAAGTGATCATACTACATTACAGAATCAAGAAAAGCAGGAAAATCAGGACCTCAAAACTACTACAAAAGTTCCTTCTCTGCCAGACCAGAGCCAAGAAGACAGGAGTGCAGCTTCCTCAGGAAAAAGTGAAGTCAACGATGATAAAGATTCAAAGATGCCTTTGGAAAAAAAATCTCTATGCACGGATGGGTTTTCCAAACTTGGGAACAATAAAAAGACTGCAGCCACCACACCAAACTTTAAGAGGCTTCATGAGGCTCATTTTAAGAAAATGGAATCCATTGATGAATATATTGTGAGAAAAAAGAAACACTTTAAAGAACACAATTCACTTAATGAACTAAAGCTTGAGAAAAAAGGGATAGTGACCCCAGTTCCAGCAAGAGGAAGATTCTCTGCACCCTATCTCCTGCCAGGCAGCGGTTCTCACGAGACCGGTCCCATGGCCCTGAAAGTCTGAAGGGATCAGACAGACACTCTGTGCTTTCAGCAACTAAAATGAATGTCAGGTTTTCAGCTGCTACTAAAGATAATGAACATAAGTACTCACTGACCAAGACTCCGGCCAGAAAGTCTCCACATGTGACCCTACCTGGGAGTGCTTCAAAAGACCAGACTGTGTTCAGGACACCCAAGTTAAAGACCATTGAGAGGAATTCTACTAATGCAGTTCTTACCCCGTTCCAGTGGTCAGCTGAAGCAGCACAGACTCCAGGCTCCAGTAAGAAGCCGGTGTTTGATTTCCAGGCAAGCTTGTCTTGTCCCCTCACCTACAAGCCACACAAAGGAAAGCTGAAACCTTGGGGTCAATCTAAAGAGAATAGTTCTCTGAATGAGTGTGTCAGCAGAGTTAGCCTGCACAGGAAAACCTACAAACAGCCTCATCTCCACACCAGGGAAGAACAACGGAAGAAACATGAGCAAGAACGAAAGAGAGGAAGGCAAAGGTCTTGGAAGCTCGAAGAAACCTGGTTACGACCAAAGCCCAGTGATGCTGTCCAGTCCTTTCCTTCTGATTTGTTTTCCTTCTCTTGGTGTTTTTATACTCTCCTCTACGTTAGTCCAAAGCTTTTTCTACCATAACTGTCAGTCCTAATTTGTGGAGTGTCTGCTCTTCATGTGCTATACCTCCGAAAATACATTCTCATCCTAAAGTTCACAACTAAAGTGGTTTTCACCTAATATCCTGTAAAACTCTGCTTTTTAAAGTCCTGTCTGTAGCAGGAATCTTAAAAGTTCTTATTAATAAAATCAAACCCGAGGCCAGTTATTGGGGTCCATGCTGGTAGATCAGAGAGACAGAACAAGCCACAGCTAACCTTACCTGGTCAACTTCTCAGCTGGTCTTGTTTCCTCAGACTGGAAGCTTCTGAGTCCTCATCCCAATAGCTCTCAGCTGAAGTGCTGCTCCAAAGCCTGAAAGCTTAACCAGCCAAATTCTTCTAGTTTCTGGTCCTCACGCCTTATATATCTTCCTGCTTTCTACCACCACTCCCTGGGATTAAAGGCTGGCTTTCTGGATTAAAGCATGTGTCACCATGCTTGCTATTTCCAATGTGCCTTGAACTCACAGAGATCCAGAGGAATTTCTATCTCTGGAATGCTAGGATTAAAGGTGTGAGTGCCACCATTTTCTAGCCTTTGTATCTAGTGGCTGTCCTCTGACCCCAGATAAATTTATTAGAGTACACAATATTTTGGGGAACACAATACCACCACATTTCCTCTCTTTTTGTCTAAAATTAAAAAAGCTTATAACTAATACAAGAAAAACTATCTTCAATAAGTATATGCAATATATACAGCCAAAAATTACATTAATGATGTCTAGTCCATTAACATTTGACAGATCCAGACAAAAACTCCATTATATATATTAACAATGTCCAGTCCAGTAACATCTGATAAACTCAGACCAAAAAAATTTTCATTATTTATCTTATTTAAAACAAGTAGTTCCTTTTTAAAAGTAGATTCCATAATCTCCCTTTTTATATCCATATTTACTCTTTTTTCTTTTCATAATAGATTCAGTAGTCTACCTTTTGTCATTTTTATATCTTCCCCCTTTTCTTCAGTGTAGATTCAATGATCTACCTATTTATCCTATTATTTCTTTATCTTTTCTCTCAGAATAGATTCAATGATCTATCTCATATCTATATTCTCTTTTCCTTTTTGCTTTCTAGGGGTGAAGATATCTTTAGGGAATCTTGAAAAGCAAATTTTGGGGTTAATTGTCAAGTCCTGTATCGTTTGTCCAGTCTCTGGATAATAGGAAAGTTCAGGGCTTGTTTCAAGTCCTTGTTTGAGTAGTCTGTCAGGCTGGATCATCTCAGCTAGTCATCTCGAAATTGTCCTGACCAGTTTGTAGTCCAAAGTCGATTTTTCCATGGTGTTAATTGGCTTAATGGCTTTATCATAGTCCATGTGGAATCATCATTGTAGGATCCTGTCATCTTTTTGAAGATTTCAAAGTCACTGTTAGGCATGGTCATGGTTTCCTGCAGACTTTTTTTTTTTTTTTTTTTTTTTTTTTTTTTTTTGCCTCCTCTGTGGTTTGGAGCAATCACAGTCTGATAAATGTCTCTCTCTCAGAACCATGAACATTCTTCCCTAGTACAGGAAATCTTCACAACAATTTCTCCCCACCATTTGTCTTGCCAAACTTTTCCAAACTGACCTTTGCCGATGCTTTCTTGTAACACGATGGTCCTGGCAATTCTTCTCTGAACCAGTAGCAGTAAACCCTTTGTTCCAAATAGCAGCATCACCGCAGTCACCAACATGATGAGAAGGAGCTGGCAACGTGGAGAAGTAGCCACTGCTTCCATGGTCCCACCACTGTTTTTTGGTTCAGTCCAGGCCAAAGCTTCTCCCAAGCCTCCTAGGCCGGCCTCAAACTCGGGATCCTCCTGCCTCTGCCTTCTTCGGTAAATCCTACGGCGTGCGCCGCCGCCGCCACCACCACCACCACACCACCACCACCACCACCACCACCACCACCGCCGAGTGTAGCTCGGGCCTGAGCTGGGCTCAAAAGGCTACAGGCAAACAGCTTTTTCATGAATTCGTACCACGAACGTTGGGCGCCAGATGTAGCAGGATTCTTAAAAGTTCTTATTAATAAAATCAAACCCGAGGCCAGTTATCGGGGTCAATGCTGGTAGATCAGAGAGACAGAACAAGCCACAGCTATCTCACCTTGCCAATTCCTCAGCTGGTCCTGTTTCCTCAGACTGGAAGCTGCTGTGTCCTCATCCCAATAGCTCTCAGCTGAACTGCTGCTTAAAAGCCTGAATGCTTAATCAGCCATATGCTTAACCAGCCAAATGCTTAACCAGCCAAATGCCTCTAGTTTCTGGTCCTCACGCCTTATATATCTTCCTGCTTTCTACCACCACTCCCTGGGATTAAAGGCTGGCTTTCTGGGATTAAAGGCGTGTGTCACCATGCTTGGCTATTTCCAATGTGGCTTTGAACTCACAGAGATCCAGAGGGATTTCTATCTCTGGAATGCTAGGATTAAAGGTGTGAGTGCCACCATTTTCTAGCCTTTGTATCTAGTGGCTGTCTATTCTCTGACCCCAGATAAATTTATTAGAGTACACAATATTTTGGGGAACACAATACCACCACACCTGTCCTTGGGGCTCTTGACAGGTTTTCCATGTCAAGGTCCTGCTAGTTCTAACAGGGACGACCTGCATCCTTTCCTGGACAAGAGCACTTCCCACATGGCAGCAAGCCATAGCAGAAGCTTAGCATGAGACTCTGAGTGAGATCAAGTTCACAGGAAAAGGGAGGCTGGAGAGGCCACCTTTTTGTTCACTAGTCTGGAAAATCTAATAATCTTATTGATTTGGCTATGAATCAATATTTTATCAAGGTAAAAACATGTTTTAGCTTATAGGAGCCTTGTTCAGATCATTTCATGTAATTGTCAACTGTCACTCATATTTTTAAAACAGAATTCTTTGTCTCTACTTGTTGAATAAAAGCCACAGGGTAGAGGGTGTGCCTCAGTTGTACAGCACTTGTCTACCACACACTGGACCCCGGATTTGACCTGTTACCATTGAAGACAAAACAGAGTCGCTGCTGTACGAGTTGCCATGTCTGTCAGACTTAACCCTTACCAGCTGTAAGGGAGAGGAAGCAGCTAGACATAGCTGTAGTTCTTTGCTCTTCCACACAGAGATGCTGAGTTGTGTGTAATGCTTATGGTTTTCATAAATAAAAATGTTTTCACTGGAAAAAAAACACATCATTTAGACTGACTATACAAATGTGCCTATGTCGTCCTTATTTTCTCATAAAAAAAAATCCCCCCCCCCCCGTGTGTGTGTGTGTGTGTGTGTGTGTGTGTGTGTGTGATCCAGGGATCACACTCAGGTTGTCAGCTTCTGTGACATGCACCTTTACCCACTGAGCAATCTCCTGGGTCCTGTGAGATAGACTCAAGTAGGATCTTTGACAAGAAGTGCTTGGAATATGGAACACAAGACCTGCAACCACTGAACTGGAACACAGATAGCACATCTGCTCTCTAACAGCTGCTGCAGAAGCCACAGACTCCCTCAAAGGCATTTGGTGAAACCTCCCCCCCAAACCCACCATGGAGTGTTGGTCAGATCCCCGAACTAGCCATACTGACTTGAGTTGCATGCATTTATTTGTTTCTCTTCTGTCCAGAAGAATGATAAAACATAGGAATCATGTTGGAGAGGAAGCAGAGGCGAGCTTGAACCTTAAGGCTCTCCAATAAGTTCCCTGGGGACCAGGAGCTGGGTAGATGCAATTCCTTCTCCATGTAGTGAAGCTCACTTTGCTCCTTGGGCCTTGTATCCTTGTTTCTAAGAGGGCCCTGGGGCCTCACTTAGTCAGATCTTGGGATTTCCTGGGTCAGAAGCTCATTTCCTCAGCTGCAGTGGCTCCTGTGACTATGAGATTTATGTCTCAGCTGGGCTGGATTGTGTCATGACAAAAAAAAGCTTTGTGGTCAGACAGATATCATTGAATCTCTAACATAACATTTATTCTGTTGTGTTTCTTTAACTCTATGCAATGTTAAGTCTGTCAGGAAAACGTGGATAATGCCCTTGCCAACCATAGAAGGTGGTGGATGAAACACAATGAGAGCTGCATATTATGAGCGCCTACTCTATTATCTGTCCCCTTGGCACCCAGCAGCCTTTCACTGGCTACTACTGGCAGAGAGACAGGCAGAACGTGAGAAGACTTGACAGTACTGCTGTCTAGTGCACTGCAGTGATGGGGTGAGAGAGCTTCAGAAACATGCTTTTGATGGCCCTCCCCAGCAGCCACATGTCTCTCGTAAAGACACTGTGAACCTTGCCTAATATGGTGCTCGCTGGTCTCTGCTAACTGTGATTGACACTGTCCTCTTTCCCTGTGATTAGTTCATGAGTGTGTTTAAGGTTTTCTTCTGGGGCATGAGACACAAGAGAAACTTTCTCAGGACATTCAGAGAGAAATTTATTTTCTGTGTCTCTCCAGTCCATCCTGTTCAATGGAGGGGGAGACATATTCCCTCCCTATGGGTTCAGGAGGGTCAGACATTTAATACATATCAGTAGATGGACGAGGTTATCAGCACTTTGCTAGTTACAAGTTGTCTCAGCCCAGGTGTTGGGGAAGGAGATGGTGGCCTACCACACAAGGACACATATAGGTTGCATTCCGTGAACAAAACAAATAGCCCTGGGCTGTGGGGGCATGCTTTATGAGACAACAGAGTAGGGTCCCCAGAAAGATTTTCATGGGCTTATTTGAACAGTTCTGTAAACTCTTAGGGAATTGAAGCCATTGCTACCCAGTGGTCAGCAGAAGCTGCCCTTGACCTTCTTTACAAAGAAAATGATTTGACTTTGGGACCTGGTCTGTGGTAGCAGTGTCTTAGTTTCACCAACTGTCAAGACAGAACATTATATGTGGCCTGAATTTTAAGCTTTACATCATTGTGGTTGAAGAGGTAGGAAGGGTAAGGATGAGTGAGGAGGAGAGGCAGAGAGGCAGAGAAATAGGGAGAGATAGGGTGGAGAGTAAAGAGGAAGGGGAGAAAGAGAAAAGGAAAGAGAGACTGTGTGGGGAGATTGAGAGTAATAACCAGTATTCTCTGTGGATATTTTGGCTGTTCTGTGTCCCATTTCCCAGTGTCTTTCTTAGTGTCTCCACTGGGGGTCTGTTCATTTTATGTCCTGCATGTCTCTGCATCTACCATCTTCTGCTGAGTCCCTGGAAGCCACCTCCTTAGTGGAGGGTTATCCCCATTCTGACAGTGTCCCTTACCAAGAAGGTCTCTCAATGAATCTTGGGCTTCACAGACTCTTCAATTTAAGGTATTCAGGGATTCATAGTTGCTGCCTTTGATTCCTTTTAATTAAGTGCTGTGTTCAGATAACATAATAGCCAAAGTAATAATAAAGTAAGATTAAAAAACAAACTTTAAATTCAGAGGTGAGGAATAAGCAACAAACTTGGTCTTTTCTTTTCTTTTACAATGAAGTCCCAAGATTAACTCTGTCTCTAGGGTCACACTGTCCCTGGTTCCTGCAATTCTTCATCTTCCTTGGACATTGGTTTGCTTGGTCTGTATTTGAAGCAGCAGTTACTTCTCCTAGTTACAGTCTGGTTCCAGCACCTTCCGGTAGCTAGAGTTTTCCTGCCTTGCCCACAGTCAGGACAAATCTCTGTCACCTGCCAGTCCCACAGCCGCTCAGACCCAACCAAGTAAACACAGAGACTTATATTGCTTACAAACTGTATGGCCATGGCAGGCTTCTTGCTAACTGTTCTTATATCTTAAATTAACCCATTTCTATAAATCTATACCTTGTCACGTGGTTCATGGCTTACCGGCATCTTCACATGCTGCTGGTCATGGCGGCAGCTGCAGCGTCTCCTTCTGCCTTCCTGTTCTTTTATTTCTCCTCTGTTAGTCCCGCCTATACTTCCTGCCTAGCCATGACCAATCAGGTTTTATTTATTGACCATTCAGAGCAACTTGACATACAGACCATCCCCCAGTACAGCCAAGTGCAGACCATCTCAGACACCTGCACTCAGGCCCATGGTCCTAATCAACCTCTATGCAAACCTGCTGGGTAACGCCACAAGGAACCCAAGAAGGGCTCCCACAGGACATACATTAACATCCCACAGCACTTCCCCTTTTCTTTTTTTTAAAAAGGAAGGTTTTAACTTTTACACATCTCCAAAGCCAGCTTGGTATATTTGGGAATTTGGGCGTAGCTTCTCTTACTACTTCCTGCTGGAGGGGGGCGCTGTATCTTATGGGAACACAAAGAATATTTAAGGATCATGGAGTAGTCCGTGAGGCTGTATCGTCTGAGCCAGTTGCCTTGAAACAATTCTGGATGTTGAATCATCTGGGCCATGGTGTCATCAGAGACCTTTCAGGTGGTCTTGGCTGGTCAAACCTGATGTATCTTAATCTGGAACAAATCCATAGCCTCTGGCTTTCTGTAGAAACAAAAGCAGAGTCTCCTTTCCAAAGCAACACATCCTTAGACATAAATTTCAAAATTGAAATACCTTTAAAATATACACATTGATTTAACTGAGCAGTCTTTACAATCAAATGTCTTTCTGCAGTTAAAAATCCCAAAGACAATATAATCCAGACTCTCTGTGTGATATCCATCTTTACATGGCTTATTTTTTTTATATTACTTTTACTTTTTCTTTAAAGACTTTATTATTTTAAAACTTTCTATTTCTTTATATAACTGTCTATGTTCCTTTTCCTCTCTATTCCAAGCCTATGTACATTTTTACACACATTGTAAAGCATTTAAAGTCTTGTTCCATCTGAATCTGTCTTATTGTGAATCTATTGCTTTAAACTGCAGCATTTGTAAGACTGAAACAGCGCTATGGCTGCTGGCTCCGCCCACCTCAGCTTCCCAACATGGCGGTGGTACGTTTACCGCCAGCTCTGGGAGCTATCATGAGTCTATGCTTTTATCCAAGCAGCGTGTAGCCCAGAAACCTTTTTTGTTTTGTAACTAGCAAAGGCTAAATCCACCACGCAGCTTAATGTGCCACTTGCAGAGGCCTCATTCCCGCCATACTGCAGGTCAAGCACACATGCCAGTAACCCGCCAGTAACTCAAACGGGCAGCTGCTGCTCATTTGAGAGAGACAATTAGGAAGCTGTTTTTAGCTCCGTTTTAGAATCTTTTCTCAGGTTTTAGGTGGAAACTCTTGCCCCACGTTGGGCGCCACTTGTAGCTAGAGTTTTCCTGCCTTGCCCACAGTCAGGACAAATCTCTGTCACCCGCCAGTCCCACAGCCGCTCAGACCCAACCAAGTAAACACAGAGACTTATATTGCTTACAAACTGTATGGCCATGGCAGGCTTCTTGTTAACTGTTCTTATATCTTAAAGTAACGCATTTCTACAAATCTATACCTTGTCACGTGGCTGGTGGCTTATCGGCGTCTTCACATGCTGCTGGTCATGGCGGCAGCTGCAGTGTCTCCTTCTGCCTTCCTGTTCTTTTATTTCTCCTCTGTTAGTCCCGCCTATACTTCCTGCCTAGCCACGACCAATCAGGTTTTATTTATTGACCAATCAGAACAACTTGACATACAGACCATCCCCCAGTACAGCCAAGTGCAGACCATCTCAGACACCTGCACTCAGGCCCATGGTCCTAATCAACCTCTATGCAAACCTGCTGGGTAACGCCACAAGGAACCCAAAAAGGGCTCCCACAGGACATACATTAACATCCCACAGCAGTCTGGTTCCAGCACCTTCCTGATGATTCCAAATCCTGCCTGAGATCCGGGAGACTCTTAGCATTGCTGGAGGCTATACACTTCCAGAGTCATATCATCAAATAAGATTTGTTAAGGAATGTGTGAATTTGCATACTGAGTGATGATTGGCTGCTCTTGAGTAGTCTTGGTCCACAGGTAGAACTCTCTCAGGTTTGGAAAGATGGTGGGGGGTTTATTGTAGCCCTTGTGGCTCTGTGAGATTGGGAGAAAGCAAATGTTTCCTGAGACCTCCCTCAGAAGAGCCATATGGGCAGCTGCAAATATCCTGTCTTCTTTCTCTGGGGTAGTACATTGAAACGAGGAGACTTTTGGCACATGGTACAGTTCTCGTAGCCCCTGAAAGGAGCCTCAGGATGGAGCTGTCTCAATCTTGCAGGGTTGCAGGAAGTATGCAGCAGCAGGGGGCACAAGGGGCAGACTTGAAGCAATTCTTCCCACTTAAAATATTTCCATTTAAATGTGTCTTTAGGTAAATTAATTATATATGTGTGTACATTTAGAAATAATATGTATGTGTAACATTTAGAAAAATCAGAAGAGAGAATGGTCTAAAAAGTGATGCTGGCCTGTAATCCCAGAAAGAGCAAATTTCCTAAAATATATGTATACATATGTACTAGGGGACATCTTTCTATATACTGTGAATATATGTTGCTCTGATTGGTTGACAAATAAGGCTGCATTGGCCTATGGCAAGGCAGTTTAGAGGCAGGTGGGAAATCCAGGCAGATACATGGAAAGAAGAAAGGCAGAGTGAAAGAGACACCAGCTAGGCACCCAAGAAGCAAGATGCCAGCAGACCAGTAAAGCCACAGCCACATGGCAGCATATAGATTAGTAGAAATGGATTGAGTTATAACAGCTAGATAGCAAGAAGTCTGAGCCATTAGGCCATACAGTTCATAATTAATATAAGCCTCCATGTGTTTACTTGGGTATGAGTGGCTGCAGGACATGGGAGGGAGAGATTCGTCCTGACCGCAGGGCTGGGCAGGACTGGAGAAAAGTTACGGCTACACATATGGATGTATAAGTATGTATGTAGGCATACATATGAATATACATGCACATATGAATACATGTATATGTATGTGTACACATGTATGTATATGTATATATACACATGTGCATATATACACACAACTACGTATACATACAGACATGCTGTGGGATGTTCTGTATGCTATGAATATGTGTAGCTCTTATTGGTTGATAAATAAAATGCTGATTGGCCAGTAGCCATACAGGAAGTATAGGTGGGGTGAGCAGATGAGGAGAATTCTGGGAAGAAGAAGGCTGAATCGGGAGTCACCAGCCAGACACAGAGGAAGAAGCATGACAAGGCAGAACTGGAAAAAGTTACCAAGCCATGTGGCTAAACATAGATAAGAATTACACTTAATTTAAGTGTAAGAGCTAGTCAGTAATAAGCCTGAGTGAATGGCCAAGCAGTTATAATTAATATAAGCTTCTGAGTGATTATTTTATAAGCGGGCCACAGGACTGTGGGGGCCTGGTGGGACCAGAGAAACTATGAATTACACAGACATGTACACATATACACTTTTCCAAATGAATCACAATTTGATAGTTTTGAAGCTTTTAAAATCAAATTTCTCTATCAGGATAGCAATTGAATATAATAATACTGGCTGTAGTCATATCATCAAATTAGATTTGTTAAGGAATGTGTGAATTTGCATACTGAGTGATGATTGGCTGCTCTTGAGTAGTCTTGGTCCACAGGTAGAACTCTCTCAGGTTTGGAAAGTAAGCAATAATGAATTCAACATGACTGGCATTGTATGTGAACCTTTACATGGAATGGCAGCAGTGCAGACTCTTTGTTATGAACTTATAGAAGATTTGATTTTTATAGCCTAAGAGTTAAAATGTTTATTTTTGTTCAACACTGTATTTTCTAAGCACTAATGTGTGGGAGCCCAGCTCCCACCTTTAGAAGGGATCTTAGGTAGAGGAGAGGGGAATTAAGAAATGACAGAAAGAGAGACCAATGACAAGAAGAAAGAGAGAAACACAGGATAGCTTCAGAAGGGCCTGGGTCAATACCCCCCAGCCTCGACCTTTATTGAAAAGGGTTTTTTATAATATGCAAAGGAGAGAGGCAAAAAACCTCCCTCTTCCAAGATCGAAGCACACTGTACAGCCAAGTGTAGACTCTTCCAAACACCTGGCAACCAAGTCCGTGGTCAGATATCCCATTATGCAGCCCTACTGAGTAAAGCAAGCTCAGATTCTTTGACCCTGAGTAATTTCTCACTAGGAAGCCTCTGTGGGCTCCCACACTAACGTTTTAGGCACCATCTGAACTCTGTCACAGGCCTGCAATTCCAGCTCTAAGGAGGCTGAGGCAGGAAGACTGCAAGTTGGGCTAAACAGTATTCACATGGTTGCTTAGAAGTTGTGGAAATGCTGTGTCTTTAACTTGCATATCTAACTTGATTTACTAACACATACTATATAGACAGGGGCTGATCAGGCCTCACATGTGTAGCATTTTACAAAACATACAACCCTCTCCCTCTGTGGATCATGTTCTAACATGGGAGAAGAGAACTGATGATGATGGATGCAGACGTAAATTCTAAAACCTGCTGCAAGAAAGAATCAGTGCTCAGCATGTGGGGAGGGCTGGGATGCTGATGGTACAGCAAGTTAGAGGGGTCATGTGGTTCTACTTGGAAAATTGCGTTTGTTCAAAGAGAAGAAGGACACAAGGTTGTAACTAGAGTTTTCCTGCCTTGTCCACAGTTAGGACAAATCTTTGTCACCCGCCAGTTCCACAGCCGCTCAGACCCAACCAAGTAAACACAGAGACTTATATTGCTTACAAACTGTATGGCCATGGCAGGCTTCTTGCTAACTGTTCTTATAGTTTAAATTAATCCATTTCTATAAATCTATACCTTGCCAAAGGGCTCATGGCTTATTGGCATCTTCACATGCTGCTTGTCATGGAGGTGGCTGGCAGTGACTCCTTCTGCCTTCCTGTTCTTTCTTTTCTCCTCTCTGTTAGTCCTGCCTATACTTTCTGCCTAGCCACTGGCCAATCAGTGTTTTATTTATTGATCAATCAGAGCAATTTGACATACAGACCATCCCACAGCATCTTTCTTTTCTTTTCTATCTTTCTTTCTTTCTTTCTTTCTTTCTTTCTTTCTTTCTTTCTTTCTTTCTTTCTTTCTTTCTTTCTTTCTTTCTTTCTTTCTTTCTTTCTTCCTTTCTTTCAGAGGAAGGTTTTAACTTTTACATATCTCCAAAGCCAGCTTGGTTTATTTGGGAATCTGGGCATAGCTTTTCTTATTACTTTCGGTTGGAGGGGGGCGCTGTATCTTATGGGGACACAAAGAAAATTTTAGGATTATGGAGTAGTCTGTGAGGGTGTATCGTCTGAGCCAGTTGCCTTGAAACGGTTCTGGATGTTGGATCATCTGGGCCTTGTTGTCATCGGAGACCTTTCAGGGGGTCTTGGCTGATCAAACCTGATGAATCTTAATCTGGAACAAATCCATAGCCTTTGGCTTTCTGTGGGAACAAAAGCAGAGTCTCTTTTTTTAAAGCAACATATCCTTACATCTAAATTTTGAAGTCAAGGTATCTTTAAAATATATATATTGGTTTAACTCAACATCTTTTACGATTAAATGTTTTTCTGTAGTTAAAAATCCCAAAGACAACATAATCTAGATTTTTTGTGTAATATTTATCTTTACATGGCTTATTTTTTATATTAATTTTATTGTCTCTTTGAAGACTTTATTTTTTATTTATTTATTTATTTATTTATTTGGTTTTCCGAGACAGGGTTTCTCTTGTGTAGCTTTGCGCCTTTCCTGGAACTCACTTGGTAGCTCAGGCTGCCCTTGAACTCACAGAGATCCGCCTGCCTCTGCCTCCCGAGTGCTGGGATTAAAGGCATGTGCCACCACCACCCGGCAAGACTTTATTTTTTAAAATTATGTATTTGTTTATATAACTGTATATATCACTTTTTTTGTCTCTTTTAAGCCTACGTATATTATACACACATTGTAAACTATTACATCTGAATTTGTCTTATTGTGAATCTATTGTTTTAAACTGTAGCATTTGTAAGACTGAAACAGCACTATGGCTGCTGACTCCGCCCACCCCAGCTTCCCAACATGGTGGTGGTACGTTCACTGCCAGCTCTGGGAGCTATTGTGGGTCTATGTTTTTATCCAAGCAGCCTGTAGCCCAGAAACCTCTTTTTTTTGTTTTGTACTAGCAAAGGCTAAATCCACCACGCAGTTTAATGTGTCACTTATAGAGGCCTCATTCCCACCATACTGCAGGTCGAGCGCACATGCTAGGAACGCACCAGTAGCTCAAACTGGCAAGCTGCCGCTCATTTGGGAGAGACAATTAGGAAGCTGTTTTTAGCTCTGTTTTAGAATCTTTTTTCAGGTTTTAGGTGGAAACTCTTGCCCCATGTTGGGCACCATCTGTAACTAGAGTTTTCCTGCCTTGCCCACAGTCAGGACAAATCTTTGTCACTCGCCAGTCCCACAGCCACTCAGACCCAACCAAGTAAACACAGAGACTTATATTGCTTACAAACTGTATGGCCGTGGCAGGCTTCTTGATAACTGTTCTTATAGCTCAAATTAATCCATTTCCATAAATCTATACCTTGCCACATGGCTCATGGCTTACCAGCGTCTTCACATGCTGCTTGTCATGGAGGTGGCTGGCAGTGACTCCTTCTGCCTTCCTGTTCTTTCTTTTCTCCTCTCTGTTAGTCCCGCTTATACTTTCTGCCTAGCCACTGGCCAATCAGTGTTTTATTTATTGACCAATCAGAGCAATTTGACATACAGACCATCCCACAGCACAAGGTGAGTCCTAAGATTACCTGAAAGAAGAGGCTTTCAGGTGGAAGGACAGGTGAAAGGTGAGTGTTGGTGGTGAGAACAGCCTGGCTAGAGAAGCCATTGGGTTGTGAGGATAATGATAAGAGGCTAGAATGGAGCAGAAACAGTACCCCACATGGGGCCATTGCTTCTACTCAAGAAGCTGGGGGAGATCTCACAGAAACTAGATCTTAGAGAGGAACTGTAAGATTTTATTTCTTACATCTTTAAAGCAATTTCTCTGGCTGTGATCTGTAGTTGGTCTCTTCTATTCTGTGCATGGTTATGGAGTTCTGTGGGTTTCAGGGAAATTTGACTTGAGCAGTGGATGGAGGCAAATGCAGATCTGTAGCTGGAAGTTTTCCTGTGTTCTGCCCAGCCCATAGCAGCTTATAAAATAATCACTCAGAGGCTTACTATTAATTACAAACTGTTTGGTCTATGGCTCAGGCTTCTTGCTAGCTAGGTCTTTCATCTTAAATTAACCCATTCCTATTCATCTATGTTTTGCCGCATGGCCGTGAAATTACTGGTCTTCACTCCTGGGTGACTGTGTCATGTCTCCCTGACTCTGCACTCTTCTCCCTGTATCTCTCTTGTATTTCCTGCCTGGCTCTGTCCTGCCCTACCATAGGCCCAAACAACTTCTTTATTAACCAGTAGTAGCAACACATATTCACAGTGTACAAAAAGACCACCCCACAGCACTTCCCCTTTTCTGTCTAATCAAAAAGGAAGGTTTTAAACTTTAACATAGTAATATTACATATAACAAAACAGTTATCAAGCAAGAGTTACAGTTACAATATCTAGTCTATTTATATTTGGCAAAATTAAAGAAAATACTCTATCATCTATCCTATATTTGTGAGTCTAAAATTTCATATTTAATTTACCTTTTATTGTAACCAAGGAAAACTATACCTATAACTATCTAGTATTCAACTCCATCAAAGACCTGAGAAGGATATATTACCTCAGTAAGCAGGAAGTACATTGCAAGCAACTTCTGTAATTCTAGAAATGACAGAGACAGAGACATCTGGTTGCCTTGACAGTCAGTTCCTCTTCAATGTTGGGGCATCCATCTTCAGCCTATAGACCTAGAGTCTCCAGCAGACTTTTTAGTGAAGCAGGAAATTTGAAGCATTGTCTCACCTATTGGCAAAGTTCATCAGTCGCTTTCCTCTGTGTCCTGCAGAATGTCTGGCAGTTTCTTTTGTGAAGCAGGAACCTGAAGGACGATCTCAACTTGCTTGGCAAAGTTCAATTGTCACTTTCCTATGGGTCCTGTATGTCCAGTTTATATAACACACTGTCAAGCAGTCCAGGCAAGAGAAGTTTCTTGCCCAAATGGCCAACTTTTGCCACAAAGAAAACAAACTCCATATGGACTTTCTTCAATGCCCATCATCGTCTCTAAAGTAGATTGGTGCTGCCAGGAGCAGACATATCTCAACTTCCAGAAAAGTCTAAGTTTTTAAAACATTTTAAATGTCATATGCTGTGGGATGATTTGTATGTCCTGTGGGAGCCCTTCTTGGGTTCCTTGTGGTGTTACCCAGCAGGTCCGTATAGAGGATGATTAGGACCATGGGCCTGAGTGCAGGTGTTTGAGATGGTCTGCACTTGGCTGTGCTGGGGGATGGTCTGTATGTCAAGTTGCTCTAATTGGTTAATAAACAAAACCTGATCGGCTGTGGCTAGGCAGGAAAGATAGGCGGGACTAACAGAGAGGAGAAATAAAAGGACAGAAAGGCAGAAGGAGACGCTGCAGCCGCCGCAATGACCAGAGACGCTGCAGCCGCCGCCATGACCAGCAGCATGTGAAGACGCCGATAAGCCACCAGCCATGTGGCGAGGTATAGATTTGTAGAAATGGATTACTTTAAGATATAGATTTATGGAAATGAATTAATTTAAGATATAAGAATAGTTAATAAGAAGCCTGCCACGGCCATACAGTTTGAAAGCAATATAAGTCTCTGTGTTTATTTGGTTGGGTCTGAGCAGCTGTAGGACTGGCGGGTGACAGAGATTTGTCCTGACTGTGGGCAAGGCAGGAAAACTCAAGCAACAGTCATATTCTGTAGGACTTTGAAGCATATTAAGATTACCTGTCCATTTGAAATATATCTCTGCATATCTGTAAATCCTAACTAACATGACTATAAGTTTGACTGTTATAGATGACTATTAATTTGTATTTTTAACTATGCATTACATTTTTAAATGAGTTGCATAAACATAATATCTTAAACAAGAGTAGAAATATACATCCAGTATAACAAAATTAACTTTAAAATTGTATCAATAAATTAAAACCCATACCAATGTAAAATATTTTAAGATTAACTTGTTTTTTTGGATTAAAGTAGATTCAACAATCTACCCTTTTATCCTATCATTTCTATATCATACATTTCTATCTCACAGATCATTCATTTCATGCTGCACAAGGGACTCACCTGAGTTCAGGGGGTGTGGAAGCAAAGGTTATGACTCAAGGCATCCTCCGATGACTTTTAGGGGAGCATAGCAGGGATCCCATTTGGGAAAGTTGACCGCAGATACAGTCTGTGGTTGGTGGACAGGAAGAGGAGTACTTAAAGCAAGATGAACACAGCTTTAAAAACATCACCTTCACTTGTCATATCCTGAGATTGAAAACACAAACTAACTCACTAAGGTTTATTAAACATGCCCATGTTGCAAGGTTTCTAAGGACTGAGAGGTGTCAGTGAATCAGACTGTTATCATTCCCAATGCTCCCTCTCTTGTGGAGCATTCCTCTTAATCTAAGACAGAATAAAACAAATGAGTAAATTTATATTATGTCTGATGTTGTTAAACACCATGGTACTTGGGAGAGAATCAGGCAAGCACCTGAAAAAGCAGATGCAGGAAGATGAGGTTTAGTCAGGGCAGGGCATCAGGGGGGCTTCAGTGGAGTAGAGACTTTGTGGGGCTGATTGAGGGAGACACATCAGAGGGGAAGTGCTGCTTTGGCAGAGGAGACAGATGAAAAGACCCATTGTGGGGTGCATGGGACAGGAAAGGTATCTATGTTTCCACAGCTCAGTGAGCAAAGGAAAGTTGAAACTGTTGAAGACTTAGTGTAGTTTTTCCAAAGGGAAAAATCAAGCATGAAAGCATGAAATGGAAGCAATAGAGTATAGAAAAATTACTGACTGTAACAGGGAAAGAAACCAAATAAAGTATCAAAAAGTGCTTCCACCCTCCCACCCACAGAATGGAAATGAAACACACACACACACACACACACACACACACACACACACACACACACACACACAATGTAACCCAGAATGCTAGCTGAATGGGAATTTGCTAAGTATGTAGAGACCTGAGCTACAAACATGCAGGCCTGTGAAACAAAGCACCAAGAACAAGTCAGTCAAGGACATAAGGAAGGAGACTAGCTACTGATGTCTGGTGGCATCAATTCATTTCTCAGTAGCTTTAAACAGACTTCTTTAATCTCAGTGTGTATAGGTTACAAGTCCAAATACTCTTTAACATGCCTCTCAGGTGTCACAGGCTGCATTCAGGGTGTTGGCTGGGCCACATTCCCATCTGAGGCTGCATCTGGGGATGGAACCACCAACTGGCAGGGTTCATTTTTTGTCTGCTGTTCATTGGAAGCTAACTGAGATGCCTACAGGCTTCATATATAGCTCTTTGCCACATGTGGAGAGAGACCCAACAGAGTTGTAGGTTTCTACAAAACTGAGTGGGAAGAAAGAGAGACATGTAACACAGTTGCGAACTCAGGCATTCACCCACTTACATTTCACCACCCTTTCTGTATTTTATTGCATAGAAATGATATGAAATAGTGGGCATAGTAATGTAAGTGCATTGGCCCCAGGAGTCAGGAACAGGGGACCACTTCAAGGATGTCTATCATAGAAGTGACCCAGCCAATGTCTAATTGATAGTCTAAGGCAGTAGTTCTCAACCTTCCTAGTTCTGTGACTCTTTAATACAGTTCCTCATGTTGTGTGATTCCCCAATCATAAAATTATTTCATTGCTACTTCATAGCTATAATTTTGTTATTTTAACTGTAATATAAATATCTGGTATGCAAGATATCTGATATGTGACCCATGTGGGGGTCACAACCTATGCACTCCTTAGACTCTGAGGAGAGGATAAAGAAAACTGAGAGAAGCATTTTATTTTATTTATTATTATTATTTTTTTTTTTTGGTTTTTTTTGAGACAGGGTTTCTCTGTGTAGCTTTGTGCCTTTCCTGGGACTCACTTGGTAGCCCAGGCTGGCCTCAAACTCACAGAGATCTGCCTGGCTCTGCCTCCCGAGTGCTGGGATTAAAGGCGTGCGCCACCACCGCCCGGCTGAGAAGCATTTTAAAACAGATGAAAAAGGTGCAGAACTGATGAAACACAATACAGTTTAGATTAAGAAAGGCTGATTAAACTGAGATGAGGTGAAAAACAACACAATGAAGCCTAACACTACTGTATATTTGCATACTGTATATGGTCATGTTTGTTATATATAACAAACAGTTATCGAGCAAGAATTACAGTTACAATATCTAGTCTATTTGTACTTGGCAAAATTTTATCATCTATCCTATATTTGTGAGTCTAAAGTTTCATATCTAATTTATCTTTTATCGTAACCAAGGAAAATTATACCTATCTAGTCTTGAACTACATCAAAGACCTCAGAAGGATATGATATTACCTAAGTAAATAGGAAGAGCATGTAAGCAACTTCCAAAAATCTAGAGCAATAGAGATAGCTGGATGTCTGGACAGTCACCCAAAGTTCCTCTGCAACATTGGGACATCCATCTTCAGCCTATAGACCTAGAGTTTTTCAGTTGCTTCTCTGTGTGTCCTGTAGAATGACTGGCAGTCTCCTCTGTGAAGCCGGAACCGAAGGACCATCTTGCCTTATTTTGGCAAAATTTAGTGGTCATTTTTTCATGGGTCCTGCATGTCCAGTTGATATAACAGTTTGTCAAGCAGTCCAGGCAAGAACAAATGACTAACTTTTCCATAAGAAAAACAATCTCCTTATGGAGTTTCTTTGATGCCCATCCTCCTCTCTGAAGTAAATTGGTGCTGCCAGGAGCAGACATGTCTCATTGTCCAGAAAGTCTAAATTTTTAAAACATTTTAAATGCCATATTCTGTAGGTCTTTGAAGTGTTTGAAAATTACCTACCTAATTGAAATATATCTACGTGTTCCTAGAAAACTTAACTAACATGACTATAAGTTTGATTATCATAGGTTACTAATTATTAATCTGTATTCTTAATGATACATTGCAATTTTAAATGTTACATAAACATAATACCTTAAGAGTAGAAATATATATGCAGTATAACAAAATTAACTTTAAATTTGTATCAATAAACTAAAACCCATATCAATGTAAAACATTTTAAACAAGTTGTTGCTCTTTAAAAGTAGATTCAATAATCCACCCTTTTATCCTATCATATCTATAATATCCCCTTTCCTTCTCTAGAAAGAGATTGTATTTATAATCAAACCCCTTTAAATAAAAATAAACATTTATAAACAACATTTTGGGAATTTGGGCATAGCTTCTTCTACTACTTCCTGCTGATTGGGGGTGCTGGCAATCTTATGGCAATCCTGAGAAAATTAAGAATTATAGTTAAATCTTGGCTATAGTAGTCTGTGAGGATGGATTGTATCAGCTTTGAAGCTGATTTTGGATGTTGCATCATCTGGGCCATGGTGTCATCAGAGACCTTTCAGGGAGTCTTGGCTGATGAAACCAAATTAGCCTAGAAGCAATCCACAGGTTCTCATCTTCTGTGGAAACAAAAGCAGAACCTCTTTCCAAAGCAATGTGTCCTTAGACATAAATTTTGAAGTCATGATACCTTTAAAATATATATATTGGTTTAACTTAGCAGCCTTTACAATAAAATGTCTTTAGGCAGTTAAAAATTTCAAAGATAATACAATCCAGACTCCGTGTGTGATTTCCATCTTTATGTGGCTTATTTTTTATATGTATTATATTTTTTAAGACTTTATTTTATTTTTATGACTATCTATATCCTTTCTCTTCTCTCAAGCCTATGTATATTTTACACACATTGTAAACCATTTCGAGGTTTATTCTGTCTGAATCTATTTTTTGTGTATCTATAATCCTTTTCTGATCATTTCTTTAAACTGCAGCATGGCTAAGGTTGAAGTGGCAGCCATGGCTGCTGACTCCACCCACTTCAGCTTTTCAACATGGTGGAGGTACCCAGGAGAGTCACACTTACCCCACCAACTCTGGGGTCCATGCTGTTATTAGATAGTATGCAGCTGGCCCATAAACCTTTTTTGTCTGTATGAGTAAAGGCTAAATCTACCATGCAGCATGCTGTGGAGCTTGGAGACACCTCTGTGTACTGAGGTGGGAATCTGCCAAACTGCTTAGCTTATGGCGGCTGGTGGCCAGCTCAGTTTCACATGCAGCTGTCAGGAGATGAGTCTCTGAGCTGATGCTGGCATGAAACTATGAGACTAGGAAGCCCAGCGTGGCTCCACTTCTGTGCGTTCAGAATCTTTAAGCTTTCTTAGGTCTATGTGGATCAATGCTCCAGGTTGGGCACCAAATGTAGTCAAAAGTTTCTCTGGTCCCACCTGGCCCTGTGGTCCTGCAGCTGCCTATAAAATAATCATTCAGAGGCTTAATTTTAATTACCATTTGCATGACCTATGGCATACTTCTTGCTAGCTAGCTCTTATATCTTAAATTAATCCATTTCTATTAATCTATGTTTTGTCACATGTTCCGTGGCTTTACCACTCTGCTGGTATATAGCTCCTGGGCAGCAGGCTGGCGTCTCTTCCCAGAGTCTGCCTTTCTCTTTCCTGTCTCTCTCCTTGGATTTTCTGCCTGCCTCTAAGCTGCTTTGCTATAGGCCAAAGCAGCTTATTTATTAACCAATGGGAACAACATATATTCTCAGTGTACATAAAGACATCCCCCAGCACCTACTAGCATTTTAATCTTAATTCAACCAATTTTGCTCACCCCATTTTCTCATTAACATGATCAATTTAAGAATGCTAATGTTCTAAACAGAAGTATTCAAAATATTAACTAAGTACTAAGCCAGATAGGAACACTGGGGATAAGGTAGGAAGGTGTTGAACATGGTAACTAGGTTGTGTGTGTGAATCTATACCACACCATTGTATTTGTTCCTAATCTAACAATGTCTCTAGATTTATACAGAGTACCACAGGTGCCATTTATTTTCCTACATCACATTTCTTGTTTCTGTTTACAAAGAAAATCTAGCTTTATTGTACTAGCAGTCATGGTGCCAGTCTCAGGGAGACAAGACCAAAATGCTTCATTTAAAATGAGATTGTGATCTTCTCTAAATGGTTACATCATCATGGTACCAAGAGATAAAGAGTGGATCCAATCAATGCCTTATTCATTATCAGAGCTCTTAATCCTGACTGGAAGCAAATATGTGACTGAAAGGCCAATACTCCTCATTTAACCCCTAAGCAAGATGGCCTGGTGATGTGGTCTCTCTTCTTTTTCCACTAAAAGTTACCAAGCAGCTTGGATTGGACTGCTTCTGCTGCTCTGTTTCCCTCATTTGTTACCTAGCGTCTGGGGTCTTTGCAGCCTGCTGCTCATCACACAAGGTCAAAGAACAAAGAAGATTCCAGAAAGAGAAAACAATGGTGGGGAAGACCTGGGAGCAGGCACCGCACTGTGTTCCTAGAGCTCAGGCAGCCATGTGTCACTCTCACAATCCAACCCTTTCATATTTTGTGGTTTCTCTAATTTCTTTGTCTAAAATGTAGGTACTCTGGGAGAACAAAGACCTTAAAATATGATCCATCTTTTCCATAGTGTAAACCATTCATCATTGTTCATTAACTATTAATAACTTGCAGTTGACTGCTATTACTAAGACTAGGGCAAACATCTAATAAACACAACTCTTACAGTGAGTTTTTGGATTCTTTTTGAAACAGTGATTTGTTGTATAGATGGGCTCACAAGTATGTGCCATTTTTTTAAGACAGGATTTCTCTGTGTAGCTCTAGCCATCCTGGAACTCACTATGTAGACCAGGCTGGCCTCAAATTCAGAGATTTACCTACCTCTGTCTCCTGAGTGTGGGATTAAAGGCGTGTGCCACCGCCCACCTCCCAGCTATGTGCTGTCCTCCTTGTTGTAATAAATACAATTCTTGACCTAATAGATTCTAGCTTTGTTGTCTCTCTAGGTAGCTTCCTGGCTGACTTTGAACTTGGTAGGTAGCCTCAAACTCAAAGCCACCCTCCTGCCTCAGGTTCCCAAGTACTGGGATTGCATACATCAGCCTCAAGGAGTTATAATGACTTATGTAACCAGCATCTTCAGAATGAATCTTTTCCTCAGCATCCAGTTAAAAACATATCCCTGACCACACCTGTGCCCATGCAATTATTCTCACCTAATCCACCTCCACTATTAATCTCACACATTATTTTATATGTGTCTATCTTGTTGATTGTTTATATTACTGCTAGACTTCAAGCTTATAAAAACACACATTATCCTCCTTATTAGTCTATATTCTTAGCACTGGTATTTGTTTAAAACATGAATATATGAAGGAATTAATGAATTATACTTATTCTTTATGAAGCAGCCAATGAAATGTCAGATATGCCCACTGCCTTTATGTTTATTGTGGGTATGCTCATTATATAGAGTGAAAAACTGTTAAAGAAAGTAAGATCCTTATTTAAGTCAGCATTGATAGTAAATGATAGAGGCAAGTAAGTGTAGGTCAGGTCTGTCCTCATCACTAGATTCTGTGTAGTGTGTAAATAAAATAGTGGCTTACAGAAATGGTGGTAAGTTGTCATTGGTCACTGCCCCACTGTTATGTTCATTTGCTTGATAATAGTAGAAATCTGAAGCAGAATTCGCTTGAGGAAGCAATTTAAATGGCTTACTCTACTAGAACATTCTTGGCTCCATATCCTTCTTTCCTGCCTTTTTTTTTTTTTAAATGGAATCCTGAAATGCATCTAGGATGTGCACTAGAAGAATGCATTCCTTATTAAGACTTGGGCTCAGGTATTTGGAGTGAAAAAGAACACCCTTTTTTTAAGTGAATCAACATGACAGGTAGTAAATCTGGAAGGAAATGTTTGTAGCTTGCGCCCTTTAATTGGTGTCAAAGCATCTTTCAATGTGGATGCTGCCCTGAGATTCTGAAAAGGCTCTCGTTCCCATCAAAAAGACAGAATGCAGTTTATAATAGGCTGACAAATTGTGAATGCCTTAAGCCCAGGGTAGCTGTGACCCTGCCCCCACCAAAACCCAAGACATGGGATGGTTTTAAAACAAATTATAAGATATAAAATAGACAAGATAGTATTTGTATACATAGAAGATGTAAAATATTAAAATGGAAACTTCTCACATGAAGCCTCACTCTAAGGAGAACACCGAGACAGTGCATGTACACCTTGGAAATGGCTGTTGACAGAACAGCCATGAAGCCTCCTCTGCACAGTAAATGCCATTCTTGATGCTTGATAAATAATTTTAGAAGTAACAGCTTCTAGTATCTTTGCATTTTCACTTTGTTTTCTCCCCCGATTTTGAATCCCAATACTCTGCCACAAATAGAGCTGTGTACAAAAACCACTTTCCCATCACAGTCAGTATGATTGTGTGGAAATTTCATAGATATTTTTGTAGAGGCTGCAACAAAAATGGTAGAGTGTGATTGAAAGAAAAAAAATAAGTAAAAATATGTATATGTTTAGAGCACACTCTGTCTTATGTGTCAGGCTACAGACAGGAGGAGATGGGGTCATTCAAAGCAGCTCCAATACTTGATTGCTGTTTTCTATGTGGGCAAACAGAGGTTCCTTCTCCCAGGCCTAGACTGGAAGGAGAAGGTGTAGAGCCAGTTAGGTGCCTTTTGAATACAAGGGAAAGAGAAGAAAGTGAGTAGTCCACTCAAGAAGACTCACTCTAGGTGCACCTTAGAAGTGGGTTCTGAATTTGGAGCCAGGCCACGGTGGTGCCATGCAGAGATGCCTGGGCCAGGGTAATTGAAAGTGGGTAAAATTGAAAGTGAGTCTGCCATATTTCAGGGCACTTTCTTCATGACATTTTTCAGGTTTAATGTTATTTTAGATGTCTGGTTCTTTTGCCTAGTCAGCACTACATACTTGCTGCCAACTATGTCATTAAATTTAACAATATGAGTTTGAGGATGTCATTGGACTTAATAAATTCTTGTCTTTACAATTTTAATATTGTTGTTTGCACAGTAGAGAGGCATAAGTTGGTCTTCTTGATTCCTGGAGTTTTTTTCTTCCTTTACCTTTATTGCAGTGAGTTCAAGGACAGTGACACCTCATTTAATTCTATATCAGTACAGTTCAGTGTCATATTCTCTCAAGGTGGAATGTCAGCTAGCTGTAGATACAGAAATTAATCTTACTTTTGAATATTTTTCATCTCTTTCCACTACATCAAAGTATAAAGTCTCTCTCTCTCTCTCTCTCTCCCTCCCCCTCCCCTCCCCCTCTCCCTCCCCTGTAGATGTAACCAACAGTCTTATTAAATAAGAAACACAGAACCAATGTAAAAGAGAAAGCCGAGAGGTCAGAGCTCAGAGCTAAAATCTCACCCTTCCTCCTGCGGTGTCCCAGCTTCCTGAAAGAGAGCTATATCCTGTCTGTCCGTCTTTTTATAGTATTTTGTTCTGCCTTCTCATTGGTTGTAAACCCAAACACGTGACTGCCTCGTCACTGTCTGTATGTACAGCCACCCAGGTCTTAAAGGCATATGTCTCCAATGCTGGCTGTATCCCTGAACACACAGAGATCTATGGGATTACAGGCGTGCACCACCACCACCACCACCACCACCACCACCACCACCACCACCACCACCACACTCTTGCTATGGCTCTAATAGCTCTGACCCCCGGGTAACTTTATTTATTAACATACAATCAAAATCACATTTCAGTACAATTAGAATACCACCACACTCCCCCTCTCCCTCCCTCTCCCTCCCCCTCCCTCTCCCTCCCCTTCTCCTTCCTCTCTACCTCCCCCTCCCTCTCCCTCTCCTCTCTCTCTGTCTCATGAGGCAGACACAAACTCACAATAGCTTGCAGTACCTGTTGTAGTTTGAAAATGTCTTCCAAAGAGACTCAGTGTCTTCCAAAGAGGCCATGTCTTGAATACTTGGTTCCAGCTGGTGGTGCTATTTTGGAAAATTCTAGAAAATTTTGGAGGCAAAGTTTTCACATGGCTTAAGCCTGGATTGAATCCTCTGAAACGGAGTCAGCACCGGTCATTCCTTGCACTGCAGGCCTGTTGGTCAAAACAGTTCATAATGCTAAGATCAACACCAGGGAGGGGGTATGACCAGCTTACCAAGTCACAAGGGGAAAGGGTGGACATCCCTATAACAGGTTGAGAGGGAAGGGCTGGAGGCAGATCTAGTCCACCACATCTACCCTCTTCCCTCACTGCACTGTGGCCATATCCATTTTATTTATCTCCTACTGTCAGAGTCCAGAGAGAACTAAAGAAGAGCCGAAGTAAACAGAATCCTAGATAATACAAATATATTTAAACTCAGTCTTTTGATGAGAAGAAGTTGACAATGAGAAGAGGTTCTGGTTGCATGTTGTAGGAGCCCTGTTCACCCTACAGGGAGAATGCCCCAAGTGTGTCTTAAATGCATGCACACAACTTTCGATAACTACTTAGTGAAATGTGGCAACGGTGATGTAAGTTATTTATGAGGATTATCACTTAAAATTCTATAAAGATCCTGTGATGTTTATAAAGGACCTGAAATTTAGAAATGTTAAATGTTTCTGGAGAAGACTAATTGTTCTGTAGCCCTGACAGCAGCTGGTAGCTGAACTGGGTTTAAGTCCAGTTACTTGAACAATTGCTGAGTGAAATGTTTTGAGAATCCACTGATGAGGAAAAACCTTCCCTTTCTAACAGCCAATCAGGACTCACTCCAATAAACATTCCGAGTTCCACCAGTCAGCAATAGCTTCATCACCCACCACCATTTTTCAACATACATTATGTTCACTTACCACTACCTGTCTCTATGCTTCCTAGAGTTCTGCCCAAGGCCAGTAGAACTTGTGACTTAGAAACAACACTCCGTTGCACTGTGACACATGGAGTGTTGTCAGATATTTAACGATGGATTCATTGCCCTCTGACTGCAACTCGACTTATTGCACACAGCAGGGGGATGGTAGGTCGCATCGTGTGTTACATTTGGATGTATCTGATGCTGAGCCAACAGTGACCTGCCTTTTCTCACTCCGTCATTGTCAGACTGGTGGCACTAGGTGGAGGTGGCTCTTCCCCTGGAAGCTTTCTCCTCTGGTGGTGCTGCAACTCTTGGGTGGTTGTTTAGCTTTCCATATGTTTTCTCTCTAACAACTTGTAGGATCATTTGAATCGTACACAGTTTCTTATTCCCACAGTGATTAATTCATTACCTACTTATTAATTTAAGAAGTACTTATTTCATTGTCCCTGAGTGCCAGGACACCAAGATAGTGATGAAATTAGGGGATTTTAGCCTGGAAGGACTGGACGTCTGGGCAGAGAGAAAGAAAACACCATGAAGTGTGGGGCTCAGGGAGCCTGTGAGGAAACAAGTTTCTAAGCCCAACTGGCTGTGGACACTCACCAGCTGACAAACACTGAAAATTATTTAGGAGAGATGGCTCAGTGGTTAAGAGCACTGGCTACTCTTCCAGAGGAGCTGGGTTTGACTCGCCAGCACCCGAATGGTGGTTCACAACCTTCTGTAACTCTTGTCTATGAGAATCTGATGCCCTTTTGCTTCCTCCAAGGGGCACCAGGCATGCACATGGTGCACATATGTACTTGCAGGTGTCAGATCCCCTAAAACTGGAGTTACAGCCAGTTGTGGCTTGCCATAAGAGTGTTTGAAATCTAACCTGGCTCCTCCTAACTACTGATCCATCTCTCCAGTCCCATTTTAAAATTATTTTTAAAATTTATTTTACATACCAACCACAATTTCCCCTCCCTCCTCTCCTCTCGTTCCTCCCTCCACCTCCCTTCTACTCTCCCCCCCCTTCCATCCACTCCTCAGAAGGGGTAAGGCCTTCCACAGGAGTTAACAAAGCATGTCAGTCCCACATTTAACTCCTTAAAACAAACATCTTTTTTTATTTGTCAAGAAAAATGTCCTTAAATTTGCTAAAATTCATCAAATACCAAATATTGAATCAGGAATTGCACTAGCCTGGATCTGTGCTACTTAGAAGACCACATACAAAATGCAGTTTTAAAAAAAACTTCCTTTAGATTTAATTTTTGTGAATTTTATACATGTATATGCAGTAGATTGTGAGCATGTGCAGCCAACTACCCTCTCGTACCCCCTCCCACTCCTGCTTAACTCAGTCCCTGATGGCTTAACTAGCCCCCATCATGCATTTTTTTTGTTGCAAGTCTTGTGTAGGTGGCCATAGCTGCTGTGTATTCATGATTACATCAGCCATGTCAGACCCAGAAGACAGCATTTCAGAGGTCTCTTTCCCATCCTCTAGGTCTTACTTTGTTTCTGCTTCTTCTGTGTGTTCCTTGAGCCTTGGTGCAGGTGATGTTGATGCCCTACTTAGGGTTGAGCACTTAAAGCCTCTTATTCTTGGCTCTCTGACCAGCTACAAGTCTGTTATTAAATGTTGCACCTAGTGGAAAGAAGCTTCTGTGGCCATGAGAGCAATTGCTAGTCTAAGATATAAGTATAGATATTTAGAAAGCATTTTGGCCACACAGCTATAACAATAAAAGTTATATGCAAGAAATGTTTTCTGTTTGTAGCACCAGGAAATTTAGTTATTTTTCCTAACAAGCGCACTTTCAGTTGTCCAATATATCACATCACAGGTTTCCAAAAACTGATACAACTTTGTAAAATAGGAAATGGACAGTTGTTGATGTAACCAACCGTCTTATTAAATAAGAAACACAGAAACAATGTAAAAGAGAAAGCCGAGAGGTCAGAGCTCAGAGCTAAAATCTCACCCTTCCTCCTGCTGTCCCAGCTTCGCGAAAAGAGACCTACTTCCTGTCGGTTCGTTTTTTTATAGTATGTTGTTCTGCCTTCTCATTGGTTGTAAACCCAAACACATGACTGCCTCGTCACTGTCTGAATGTACAGCCCCCTAGGTCTTAAAGGTATATGTCTCCAATGCTGACTGTATCCCTGAACACACAGAGATCTTATGGGATTAAAGGCGTGTGCCACCACCGCCACACTCTTGCTATGGCTCTAATAGCTCTGACCCTGAACACACAGATATCTATGGGATTAAAGGCGTGTGCCACCACCGCCACACTCTTGCTATGGCTCTAATAGCTCTGACCCCCAGACAACTTTATTTATTAACATACAATCAAAATAATAATTCTGTACAATTAGATTACCACCACAGACAGTGGTGATGCACACCTTTAATCCCAACACTCAGGAGGCAGAGACAGGCAGATCTCTGTGAGTTTGAGGCCAGCCTGGTCTACAAAGTGAGTACCAGGACAGGCTCCAAAACTACAGAGAAACTCTGTCTTGAAAAACCAAAAACCAAACCAAAACAAAACAAAAAAAACCCAAACCAAAACAAAACAAAAACCCCCCACAAAAACAAAACAAAACAAACAAACAAACAAAAAAACAACCCCGGAAATTTGGTAAAACAGGAACTGGCTTAGCAAGAAGGTGATGGCTAATGTGACTGTTATCATCTAGGAGACAGGCCTCCAGCCACACCTGAGGTATGATTTAGAGTAGACTGGCCTCTAGGCAGTGTTGGTCAGGCTGACTGAGGCTTGATAGTGGATGGAAAAAGAAGAAAACTAACTGAGCAGAACATCAGTCTCCTGCTGCTTCCTGACTTTGGATGCCCTATGAGTAGCTGCCTCAAGCTCCTGCCTATAGGTTGGACAGACTATCTCCCTGGAACTGTGAACCAAAATGAACTTTTTCTCCCTTAAGTCATCTTCGTCACAGCAAGGAAAAAAGTAAGACAGAAGGCAAAACTCTAAAGATGATCCTCAATTTCATTTAGACGGATCCTTATTTGTTTGTTTGTGTGTAAGACTGCCTTTTGTATATAAGACCTTATTTTCTTGGTGTTCTTCACTAGTTTTGAAACATGATGTAACCAATGAAAGTTTTGTGCATCAGGAAAACTATCTGTAGTTTATACAGAAGCTGTCTGAGCTTCAGATACAGAAGCAGTGTTATCATTAGCTCTTGATGAATGGCTGGACATGGACTTAGATTTTAGTACTTTGCTTGCTTCTCTAAAAACAATTCTGACCTTTGGTGTTACATTTTTTTTTTGGCTGAACTAAGAGCTGCTACAGGAAAGTTACTTCTGCTGCATGGAGAGCCAACTTCTCTGTGTTGGCTGGACATCTGCTTAGTTACCACCATCAGAGCTTGAAAGCCAGGAGGTACATTTTAGAGGCTCACCTCACACTGGAAAAGCCAGTGATGGCTGTTTGCCAGACCCTTTCCTCACGTGGTACTCCGGTGATTTCGGTCTGGCCAGCCACCAGTGAAAGTCATGGCCCTGCTTGCTTACTGCCCCAGTGGCCTGTGCAGGAGACACTCTGTGTGTGTCCCTGGTGTGCTATGCATCAATCGCCTGGTTCCCATTCCCATTTCTACTGTGTGACTTGTGACAGATTTAGTGTCTTACTGGTACGCCCTCATGGCAACCCTTACACCAACTTCAAACTTGATTAATTCCCCTGCCCACAGACTTAATCCAAGTTTAGCCCAGTCCAGGTTGTCTCTTAGTTGGGACTTTCCATTCAGACCTCTTCTCACATATGCTGCCATTTGGACCTTCCCAGTAATGGTAACTAACATCCTACACTTTGTTCTTTGCATTCCTGGAACCAACTCCTTCGTTTTGCAACAACCCTATGAACCAGCAGTTGATATCACCCCCAGTGTGCACACGACCTTCAGAGACTCAGAAGTGCTCATCCACTTATCCAAATGGCAAGTGGTTAGCTGGAATTCAAACCCAGACAGGCTGGCTCCAGAGACCATATTTTGAGGATCACCCTCTTCTCCTTCTGTTTCTAGGCCTAATATCTTTATCTAGTCCTCATTTCACATCACTCTCAGTGTTTGTTTATTTACTCTTGTTTTAGTGTAAGTCCAGACAAAACCAATGCCTATGTACTTGATATTGGGATCTTGGAAAGTAAATAAATCATCTGACAGCAGTGTGATCAGTTGCATTCCCAGACACCATTGGATTTTGAAATGCTTCTAAAAGAAGGAATTGGCTTGTGTAAAAGAGCAGAAGCAGGCCAGGCCATAATGTGTGAGCAGAGTGCTAGCCAGGCTGATGTATATGCTGATTGGCCAAAGGAATTGAGACAACAGATACAGCACAGGTTGTGATGAAGGGAAGGAGTTTTAGGAAGAGCTTGAGCCAGAGGTAGGCAGTGCTGGGATGTGATGTGTAAAGTCCATGTCAATTTCTGGAAGCAGTGAGTTGGATGTTCTGAGATTATGTGTGAAGTGAAGCCATTAACTGATGTTATTTTTTCAATATGAATAAGTGTGTAGACAATTCAGGCACAAACCATCTGTCCTATCACAGAGTTGGAATGGCCTGAGCATCCCCAGAAAACTAACAAGTCCCTTCATATGCACAAGTAAAATATAAACTCACTATTTACAACATACCAGTTTCTTTTCCAAGTTAAAAACATTTTTAATGGCATTTTAGTGGTGGTGCACCCTTTTAATCCCAGCACTTTGGGAGTCAGAGGCAGGTGGACCTCTGTGAATTTGCGGCTAGCTTGGCCTACAAAGTGAGTTCCAGGACTGTTACACAGAGAAACACTGTCTTGAAAAACCAAAACCAACCAACCAAACAGATAAACAACAAAAATGAAAACAAAAGGTATTTTTAATGAACACATAAGAACAAAATTATTCATTTCAATGGGGATACCATTGACATATTTTTGATATGCCATAATTGGGTCATGGTTAAATCAAGTTAAACATGGCTATCTCTTTCAAATGTAAATTGTTTTCTATGGTTACATACTGAAAAGTCTAGATTTTTGAGATATAATTCATAAATGTTACTTACTGTGCAGCAGAATTCCAGAGCTTTGTTTTCCTATCTAACTACAATTTGGCACCCATCAATCAAGCTCTTCCCATCCTGTCTCCCCTCTGGTGACAGTGATTCTACTTTCAGTTTCTATGAGATCAACTTTTTTAGAGTTTGCATGTGCGTGAGATCATGTGATACTTGTGTTTCTGTTTCTGGCTTATTTGTCATCCTGATCTCCCTCTATTGTTACAAAGTCAAGATTTTCCTCTGTCTTATGGCTTAATAATATTCCAGTGTGTTTAAACACCACACTTTATCTGTTCATCCTTTGATTGGGTTGACCCAAATCTTGGCAATTGCTTCACAAGTATTTTTAAATCATATCCATGTGTTTCATATACTATTCTGTCTTCTAATGCCCTCATTATGTCCTTTGTCCTCCAGCTCCCGCTGCAGTGTCTGCCCACCCAATACATTTCAGTTATGGTCGTGTACTGTAGAATTATGTCCAGCCAGTGACAGACAAAGCATAGGACAGTAGTCATGAAATCACAACACCTAGTGACATCATAAGCATTTTAGTTTGTCTAAGTGACTCCATAATGTTCACATGATGACAGAATTCCCAGTGACAATTTCTCAGTACATCCCTCTGGGTAGGTAAGTCATGACTCCACATTCTTTCCAGACTCCAGATTCCATTTTGCTCTTTTATCTCTCTACTGGGACTTTCTATACCCATGTTTGTTTTCAATAGGCTTATAATTGGACACTGGCATGGTTTGTCTATGTTCTAAATCATTGTCAGACAAATTTTTCTTCTCTGTCATCTTGGTATTGCCCCCCCCCATTCATTTGAGATCTGTTTTTTGAGATATGTGATTTGAAAACTAGAAATAGCTTTTCCTGTTTAAATCTTCTAATCCCTGGATCTTGTTTAAGCCTTTTGTGCTATGTGGGCTCTCTTGCACCCATGGAATCACTACCTTTAGACAGAGGGTCCCCATCAGGCTCCCATCATGAGCCCAAGAAGCAGTGCTTGTGCTTACATAGTGCACAGCCTGTGTACTGGGGTGTGAAAGGGTTCCTAGGTTTCCTGTGCTATCTCCGGCTGCAGTGGAACATTTATGCTTCTAAAAAATTTCCCTTGTTCTTAGCAGCCCATTCTCTAGTTGTTTAGCTAGAAAGAGTGAGGTATGTTCCTTGTTTTCCTTCTTTTCTATTTCCACACACTGGCATTTATAGGTTTCAAGCCTTTGCAACTTCAGGTGCAGGGTATATTAGGCATGAAGATTAAAATTCATTGCCAACATAAATGAATTTAGGATTTCCCAGGAGACTGTAAGGGAAGCCTTTAGGTGTGCCTATGGCGTGTTTGCAGATATGATTAGCTTGAGTCTGGTAGGCTCACCCTGAACATTTGCAGCGCCATCCCTGGGATGGCAATTCAGAGTAAAAGAGGAAAAAGAAGAGAATTCACCCTTTTATTTTCTCCTGTATATGATGACCCTCTCCATGCTACCAGACTCACCTTGTTGTGATGTACTGACACCTTGAACCTATGAGCCAATGTAAATCCTTCCTCCTTTTAAAATGTTTATTTTGGTAGTTTGGTCACAGTGAAAATAAAGCTAATTAATAGTAAAAGGGATAAGAAAACTTGAGAGTGGGCCAGTGAGATGGTTCAGTGTGTAGAGGTGCTCGCTATCAAGCCTGATGTCCTGAGCTTGATTCCTGGAATCACATAGAAGGAGAGAATCAACTCCCACAAGTTGCCCTCTGACTGCCACACTCTCACTGCAGCACAAACACACACACTCTCTCTCTCTCTCTCTCTCTCTCTCTCTCTCTCTCTCTCTCTCTCTCTCTCTCTCTCTCTCTCTCTCTCTCTCTCTCTCTCTCTCCCTCTCCCTCTCCCTCTCCCTCTCCCTCTCTCTCTCCCTCCCTCTCTCCCTCTCTCCCTATACACACACACACACACACACACACACACACAACACACACACACACACACACACACACACACACACACACACACACACGCCTGTGCACACTAAAGAAATAACAATCTTTTAAGAAAAGCCAGGCACTCCCCATAAAGATACTCTTTAGCTGAGATGCGTGTAGTTTTCTGCTTTTTGGAGGCCCATGTTCCTTTTTTGTACAATGACCAATTTTACTTGGGTGGAAAAGGGAAGAATATAGGTGCTCTAATTCTCCAGAAGTAGAAGCATTGGGGTTCTTAAAGGAACTTTGGTTATTCAAACAAACTTATGGAATAGAAGGCTATTTTAAGCCCTGACTAGATCCAGTACTGACTTCCTGAGCACCTGACTGATCAGGATCCTTCTTCATATCAGACAGCAGAGGATCATACGTGACTGGGCTAGAGGATGGATTTGGGGTTGAGATAGGGAAAGGCTATTTCTCCTGCACAAGAGTCAACTTCCATGTTAGTTAATGAAAATGGAGTTTTAGTTGCTTCACACTATGGATTCAGCTCCACTTTTAGGTTGTCGCAGACACTGTGGGATTAAGGGTGTTGTGAAGTGAAGTTTTGAGAAATTCTATTATTTTTTTCATGCCCAATTTTTCTTCATCAGTAGCTCTTTACTCCTTTCCTGGTATTTAGATGATCCTTGTTGGTTATACACTTCCACAAAGGATAGAAAGAAGTTACCTCAGTGATTCTGAATCTCCCTCAACATTGTTTCAGTCTGAATTACTATCCATAGGGTAAGGGGTCAGTTAATTCATGAAGGCTGAGTCTTGAGTTTCACATTAAAGTTGGAGATCAGGCTTTGTACTCTTACTGCAGGAACAGTTGCTTCTGGGGTGAGCAACTAGCTGCTCTTTAATAACAGTCGGACATTAACAGCTCAAAGGTAGTTCCCAGGGACATTCGATGATTCGAAAGAATGGAGAATGATGCGTTCTTCCTCAGCAGGCTGTAGTGTGTTGGTGTTTGATTACTCGGCTGCCAGGCATGACCATCTTGCTAGCTCCAGTTATTCTTGTAATTATTTATGGAATGTTCACTGAGCTTCTCAAAAGGATCCTGGAAATGACAGAAAAATTGTCTTAACTGGAGAGACCAAGATCAAAGAACCAAAAAATTTCTTAGGATATATTAGTGAGAATAAATTTTTGTGGGGAAAATCTAACGTAGCAAATTGTTCTTGGCAGAAAGCTATCAATGGTATGTCATTGCCTGGATCAATTATCTATAGATCATACTCAAGTTAGCAGATCCTTTTTGTCAAAGGTCTTGTCCAGTGATAGGGGAGGGGGATAGCCAAGTCAGGTTTTGTTACTTTGACAGTCTGAACATTGAATTCATATGCATCAGAAATGGAATAAGACATCTATGTCATTGTTATTTTATATTTTCCTGAAAAATAGCCATGACATAATATAGGTGTTGCTTGGAAAATGAATTTTCTTTTCTGGCTGGATTTTTCTGGTCAGAGTGAGTGATAAGAATTGGCACAAGTCAGTGGGATGTGAGTAGTTCAGATCGCTTTCTCTAGTCGTGATTTTCCTAGTATATTCATAGTAGAGCCAGTGTCTCTCATGATACATTATAGTCTGGATCGACAGCAGATACATTACATATATTTACACATCATATGCATTTACTAAGGTCTTTATTTCTGTACCCTATCTCCATATATCTTTTCAGTAATGTCTGCACAATTCTACTGACCTACCCATGAAACCACTCACCATGCAGTTTTCCATTTATCTATGCATATGTGTGGTTATGCATCTGCTCATGTATCAGTCCGCCTTTAGAAAGGCTGGTCGTAGTCATTCGACTCTGTGACATGTTAGACGCTTATAGATGGGGAAGCAGCAATGTTTAGACTAAAGTGTTGGTGCAAAGAATTGTGCAAAGAAAATCTGTGACTGTCTAACTCCTAAAAAAAAAAAAAGTACACGCCCCAGCCTCAAATTTACACCAAAAGAAGAAGTTTGGCTGTGTTAATGAACATCTCACTATGGTTGAATAGACAAAGATCTTCCCAGATGCAAAGCCCAAGAGAAGTGGGTGAGGTAAATACTGCAGACACCACCATTCATTGGTTCTGCCAAGTTGAACAGATGGTTACGTTTTCCTTTGCTTCAATAAGAAATTCTTAACAATTACTTTAATTTGGAATTTAATATACACTATAGATATTTTGCAGGTTGTGGCACATACAATTTGTCTTTTTAGTTTGAAGTCACTGACACATGGAATGGCCTATCAAAAAGTCATAGAAGGGCCAGGGATGTCGCTCAGTGGTAGAGTATTTGCCTCACATATGAGGCTCTGATTTTGATCTACATTGCCAGGAGGTGACTGGTAGAGAACCCATTATATGAAACTATAGACTTTGAATCTTCATGAGCTTTTGTATCTTATCCGCCTTCAGGAAGAGAGTGATTTCTACATAAAGTATGATGCATATGCTGGAAGTCTGTAAAAGAACTCAAAATTCTGATGACAGCAGACCCTGCAGACAGCGCTTTCAACACAAGATGTGAACATGAAAATGGAAGTAGAAGGCTCTGTGTAATGTGGGGTGTTATGCTTTTGTTGGACAACTAAATATTAACTATTTTCAGCTTGGGTTATTCCAACATGAAAAAAATCCATTATTTGGAATGCTCACTCTTGGCCTGGCATTCAACACAATATGTTATTGCTGTCTTTCTTCCCTCCTCTGTGGCCACTGGAAAGTCATCCATGAGTTTAATTGTTGATCATGTGTAGGTGATTCCTGTTTTTTTTTTTTTGTCCTTCAGTATGTATTAGTTTGGATTTCATCTTATTCTATCTGTGTATCTTTTCAACTTGAAATTTTATGTATACTACAAATTTGAGAAAATTTACAGAAATTTCTCTATGTATATATTTATATATACACACAAATCTATATATACATACACAGATCTATGCATAAATATATGTATACACATATACATATATGTGTACATATTATATATTATATTGTATATATACATACATATACATATACACACACACATATATATATATTGTATAATCTTCTTTCATTTAAGACTTTCCTTCAGAAAATCTTCTAGACAAAGGTGGGAACATCTCAATTTGTTATTTGTTACATTTCTTAATTTTCCTACCTCTGTCTCACTTTCCCTCTGTGTATTGTACTTCCAGTAATTGACAGTTCAGTTGTTACCACTCAGCTGTGTCTGATCTCCTCTTGGTGTGAGAACACCTGTTTCCTTAACCTCCTGTAGGGTGCTCTGCATCTAAGATGAGTCAGTACTGTTTGTACTCCTTTGGGAGATCCACTTAGTCTCTCTCATGGCACATTGGTTTTTATTCATACATTTACGGTTTTCTTTATGCTCTGAGACCTGTTTTAATTATTTTTCCTGTTGGTTCTCGTTTGTCCCAGGGTATAGAAATTTCATAAGCTTTGAGTACTTTACAGAGATTAGCAATATAAAGTAAATGATGTGGTAATTTCTTAGTTTTAGATTCTTACAAAATGGAGACCACACACAAGCATAGAGGCACAGCCCTTCCAAGTTTCTATTTAGATATTGAAGCCTTACTCCAGGATAACTGGATATCCATGTGTGTTTGGAATCTTCACCTTTTAAGGTGTTTGAATTCTATCACATAAACAGGATTTCCTGTTTCTGACTTGGGTGCATTTTAATTTTTAATCTTTGTGCTTGACTGTAAATTAGATTTTTCCTTGTTTATCTGTTTAGTAGTTCTATGTGTTTATGGCAGAGGAATTTCTGTCTTTTTAAAAAATATTTATTTTTATTCCATGTGTAAGGGTGTTTTGCCTGCTTGTATGTGTCCTACATACCGGCAGTGCCTTCAGAAGCCAAAACAGGGCATTGGATTCCCTGGATCTAGAGTTAAGTAGTAACCCACCAAGTAGGTGCTGGAAACTGAACCCACATCCTCTGCAAGTGCAGCCTGTACTCTTGACTGCTAAGCCATCTCTCCAGCCCCTTGACAGGAATTTCTCCTAGTTAGAGAACTTTCTGAAGGCTTGGTTAAACCGAGAAATTATATCATTCAAGATTATAACACCTATAGCTACAATTCCTCACTTTTCCTACTTTGCATAGCTGAAGAGATTGGCAGGTGTTTGGAAGCACATTACAATGGGTAAAAGCATGCAATGTAGGACCAGAAATCTTCGGATTGTTATTACCCTCATATCTTAAGTATAACTATGAATAGGTCTCTCAGACTGATAACTCATGATGAAATAATACTATACCTATAGGAGCATCAATAGAATTAGAGTGTCTGGCACAAAGAAAGATTTAATAAGTGTTAGCTGTTGTACTTATTTGTGGAATATTGCTAAAATTCCTTAGGTCACATTTAGAGGGTACAAGCTACCTTCCTGTGTGATGTCTTCATGCAAACTTTTGTCCATGAATTTTCATGCTTTGTTCCAGGAAAGCTCTTCAATGTTTCCTCTGTTCTTTAAACAAGTTTTCACACTCAAGTTGTTTTTATGTATATGAAACACTCCAGTGTCTTAATTTTGTTGGGACCTTTAGACTGAAGAAACATGGTTTCATGCTTAGGTATCTGATTAAGATACCTTATGATGGCAGTGAAGTCTTACTTGTGATTTGTAGTAGAATCACTTCCCCTTTCCTGGAGCGTTCCCAACTCTAGACCCTTCTCTTCACTTCAATGACTATCTCCTCATAGCACAATTGAGTATTTGAGCTTGCATTTCTCTAAATTAAAGAAATGCCTGCTTTGTATAAAATAATTTAACATATGGAATTTATGAAAGAAAATGCCTTCTTATATTTCAGTTCCCATCAGAGATACAGATTTGAGAAAGGACAGTCAGTGCCAATGGAGGTGAACTGTCAATGACTTTGGTAGATTCAATCTCTAGTCACATTAACTTACAACACTGAGTTAAAGTGCAATAAAAATTCCTTAAGTATATTTATATGTGTATTTTCTGTGAAACTGAATATTTTTTAAGTGAAACAATATTAACCTGTTACATAACTGTTTTCAATATACATGAAATTTAATATTCCTTCAGGAATTCATCCTCTGTATCAGGTTGTGTCTTATGGCCAGTTCTTTTTTGGTTAAGGATATTTGGGTTCATGGAACACAACGTGATTCAGTGCAGATTAAACTGAAAAAAAAAAAAAAACAAGCCATGGGTGCCAGCGTGATTTGTGCTCTATAATTTTTTTGTGTGAATCAGATTTGACATCATATAATTACTTCTGTATCACTGTGACCAAAATACCCAAAAGGAGCAGCTTAATGGAGCAGAGGTTCATTTTGATGTGTTGGTATTGTGTTCCCCAAAATATTGTGCACCCTAATAAACTTATCTGGGGTCAGAGACAGAATAGCCACAATATTAAACATAAGGTTAGGCAGTGGTAGCACACTCCTTTAATCCTAGCATTCCAGAGGCAGAAATCCATCTGTTCAAGGATACAGTCAAGCATGGTGACTCATGCCTTTAATTTCAGAAAGCAAGCCTTTAATCCCAGGGAGTGGTGGTAGAAAACAGAAAGGTATATAAGGCATGAGAACCAGAAACTAGAAGCATTTGGCTGGTTAAGCATTCAGGCTTTTGAGCAGCAGTTCAGCTGAGACCCATTCTGGATGAGGACTCAGAGGCCTCTAGTCTGAGGAAACAGGACCAGCTGAGGATCTGGCGAGGTGAGGAAGCTGTGGCTTGTTCTGCTTCTCTGATCTTCCAGTTCATCCCAATACCTGGCTCAGGTTTGTTTTTATTAATAAGAACTTTTAAGATTCCTGCTACATTCTGACTCCTAGTTTCTGAGAGTTGCATGGGTAAGGCATGGTGAAGTTCACATGGCTAGAGAACTCAGGCCCAACCAAGGAGCAGGAATAACCTTCAAGGCCCAATGTCTAGTGACCTACTTCAGCCATTATGACTCCATCTCCTAGAGGATCCACAGTCCTCAAAATAGCTCTACATAGAACTGGGAACCAAGTACTTAAAACATAAGTCTATGGGAGGCATTTTGGATTATAACCATGGCAGTCCTGAATTAATTTCATTAATTTTTCAAATGTGCATACTTATTGTATCATTTTTATTTCAGATTTATTTTCAGCTCATTGTAATTTTACTTCCTCTACTTTGATTTCAATTTATACATATTCTTTGTGTCATTTCTTGGGTAGCAGTGTACATGACTGGATGTTGACCCTTCCAGAGTTGAATATGTAAATTTGGTGCTATCAGGGATCTCTAAGCCCTGTGTTACCCACATACCACAAACACTCATTACTGATTTTTTTTTGTTATTAGTCATTTAAAGTATCCCCTAGTCTCATTTGTGAATTTTTCATTGGCATGTGACTTATTTATAAATAGTGTGCTTTAATTTTCAAGAATTTGGGAGTGTTCCAGACATCTTTGTTTTATTAATTTCTAGTTTAATTCTATTATGATCAAAGTGCATACTTATGTGATTTAAATAGGCTGTGTCGATGTGATTTGATTTATTTTCTAAATATGATCTATGATGCTGAACATCCTGTATGGATGTGAACTGTGTCCTTTGTGGCTTTGGGATGGCAAATTCTATAAATGGCAATCAGGTCAAGTTGATTTTCTGTTATTCAGTGTTCCATCTCCTTTCTTATTTTTCCATCTTCCTGTTGTATAAATTATTTAGAGACAAGTGCTGAAGTTGCCAACCCTAAGTGCAGGTTTGTCTGCCTTTCCTTTCATTTTTCTGGCTTTGCTTTGTGTGTTTGGAACTTTCTCTCTGAGACTTGTACTTTTAGGATCATAACTTCCATAACTGTGTGGTGTCCTCCTTGTCTTTTCTAGTAATATTCTTTATTCTGGACTGCATAGACCAGGTACTAATATAATAATTCTAGTTTTTTACTCATGTGTGCATGCTGTATTTTTTAGTATATTTTATTTTCAGTCTGAGCCTTTGTATTTGGAAGTAAATGTTTTCTTTTCTTTTTGAGATTATAGTTACATCGTGTCCCCCTTCCGTTTCCTCCATCCAAAATCTTTCATACACCCCATTTTGCTCTCTTTCAAATTCATGGCCTCTTTTTTTAAATGAATTGTTATTACATGCATATATGTATATGTGGGAGGCCTACCTATTTCTCTGTGGGAGGCCTGCTCCCACTTTTTCCCAGGGTACTCTTGAGGAAGGAGAAGTGAGAAATATTTAGATAGAAAGATAGAGGGGAGAGAAACAGATAGAAACACAAGATAGCCTCAGGAGGGCCTGGATTAATATCCACTACTCCCTTTTGTCTCTTCAAAAAGATTTTTTATAGGAATGCCAAGGGAAGGAGCAGAAGACCTCCCTCTAGTGAGCCAAGTGTAGACCCTTCCAGTCACCTGGTAACCACACACATGGTCATGCCATCCTCTAATGCAGCCCTGTTGGGTAAAGCAAGTGGACCTCCACATATATATGCATTTATATTCCTAAATATAACCTGCTCAGCCTGTATAATGTTACTTGTATGTATGTTGTCAGGGCTGACCATTTGGTGTTGGATAACCAGTTGGTGTGCTCTTTGTATTTCTGCCCACTCCCAACCTTCTTAGTTGCCTGAGTTCTTTATGTGGGGTGAGACCTTATTGTCTCCCCTGTCTACTTTGGCATATCTATTGTCCTCCTTGTTCAGCTCGTGTTTGGGCAGTAGTTCTGGCTGTTCTGGAGCTCTCTATATAGACCAGGCTGACCTTGAACTCAGAGAGATCCCCCTGGCTCTGCCTCTGACTTCCAAGGTCTGGGATTAAAGGCATGTGCCACCATGCTCAGCCATACTTGTGTTCTTAAGATTTGAGCAATATTCACTGTCTTGTTAATTTTTTTTTTGCATTTTGTTTTTCTCCCTTACATTTCAGATTATATTTTAACTTACTTATTTATTCAATCTTTTTTAATCTTTCTTTACTTAAGACTGGATCTTACACAGACCAGGCTTCAGAATCACTGTTTAATTAAAATCTATCTTCAAGTAGGATTTTCCCAGTTTACATGCAATAAAGCAAACTAAGACAGTACACTCCCCTTCCCTGGTGTGTGCTGTGTGCCACTGTTGGCATGTGTCCTAAGTGTACGTGTGTTGTGAACCACAATGCATTGGTTATACTTACTTTCGTATCAATGATACTTTTTTTTTTTGGTTTTTCGAGACAGGGTTTCTCTGTGTAGCTTTGCACCTTTCCTGGAACTCACTTGGTAGCCAAGGCTGGCCTCGAACTTACAGAGATCCGCCTGGCTCTGCCTCCCAAGTGCTGGGATTAAAGGCGTGCGCCACCACCGCCTGGCGTATCAATGATACTTTAAAATAGAAAATAAAAAGTTAATACTTCCTTTTATGTTAAACATTTCCAGGAATTCACTTTTTCTTTCTGGTGTCACATTTCCTTACTTTGAAGAATTTACTTTAACATTTCTTGCAGTTCTGAGTGGTTTCTAATTAAGTTTCCTAGTTTTTTTTTTTAATTATTATTATGGTAAAAGGCTTTCACTATTTCCTTATTTTTGAATGGTGTTTTAATTATGTGGAGGACTGACAGTTTTTCTTTGAGCACTGTAAAAATGTCACTGTATTTTCTTCTGTTGTGTAAAGTTTCTGCCAGGATGACTGCTGTATCCCTTTTCTTCTTGATTAGCATGTAATACTGTTTATACGATACAATGTCATATTTTCTCTACATTGTTTAATATTTTTGTACATCTATCACATTAAGCATAAGATATTGTGTGTGGTGACATAATTCAAAATCTTTCCAGTTTCTTGAGGTGTATTATTATCAGTGCTAGTTGTTTGCTTATGCTGTCATACAGTAGGAAACCAGAATTTATATCTCTTCTCTGTAGCACTGCACTGTTGACGAGCCTCTCCCTTACCCTCTGTCCCTGAAAATCACAGTTCCTTCTACTCTGCACACGTACTTCTCTTTATTTGAATACTGAGCTGTAAGTGTATTAATTTTGTTTTCCTGACTTATTTTACTTTTCTATCTCAGCTTCTCCGAGATTCCAGGAACAATGTTTTTCTCTTCCAGGATTTCTTTAGTGCTCTACTTTTGGCCCTGTCTAGTCTTCTCATCTCTGTTACTGTGATTTATTTCTTTAGCATTTCTATTGAACTCTTTTTTATCTTTTACATTTCTCTTCTGAAACTTCCCACCTGCTCAGGCATGCTGACCATTTCCTCTGCTTGACGACATGTAACTCACAGTTATTTTAACCCTTCTTTAATAAACACACCATCTGGGCTACCTCTGAATCTTCCTGCATTGATTCCTTTGTCTACAGAGTGAATTGTGGGATTTGTTTGTTTGTTTTGTGTCTTGTAGCTCTTATGGAAAAATTGGACTAATTGAGATTAATCTTCATTTTGCAAATTCTCAATATTTTTAAGAAAAGAAAATATCATGTATTTATAAAAAACAGAATTGATTTTAAGCAAAGAAAGACACAGCAGCATTCTTTTAATGTTGAGAACAAGGTTACATGCTTGTGCTGGTTCAAACCAGCTGCTGCAGCATTTGTTTTCTTCAGGAGAGTATCAAAGAACAGTTGCAAATTTCACTAGTTAGAAATTCTCAAAGTGTGGACACACTGGTGGAAGCCCTGTGACTTTAATCATCTGATTTATACCTGTTTATTGAGCATCTGCGGAGTGCTGGAAGTATTAGTTACTTTCTGTTGCTGTGATCAAGCACTATGACCAATTTAAGGAAGAAAGGGTTTATTGTGGCTGATGGCCCCAGAGGGACAGAGTCCTTCAGAGTGGGGAAGGCACACACTGCCGCAGGAACAGGAAGCTGGCTGATCACATTTCCATGGAACTGTTGTATAGGGTAGATGGTGAGGGTATAGGAAGTCTGTTCCATGGTCATTTTTTATGCCGTTATATTTTATGCATAAAGTATGATTTAAAAAATTATCAAGGCCTCAGATATTACTATGTCTGTAATGCAGATCATGGAATCTTGAGTAAGAAAATTTAAAGATGATGAAGAACAGTGAGCAACTCCTTCTTTGAAGTGAAATGTTTATTTAGCCTACATACACATGGATATCTAGTCCCAGGAATGTGCGCTACCCTCATTATATTCATATTCCATGACTCAGGACTCAAGAGACTAAAATCGGGCTTCCCACACAAATGCCATCCCAGATCCTAGTGAATGAGATTGTCAGACATGAAAAGTTAAGGACATGTGGACTGTGCTCTTGAAGCTGATTCTTTTGTCTTATTTATTGGCAGTTTTCCTGAATGAAAGACAGAATGGGGAAATAGGAAGGTTTGCTTATGTAACTTCCCTTCAGCAATCTCACTCACAGTCAGTCTGATTCCAAAGGAGCCACTCTGTGGTCTGGTTAGTGTAGACAAAGAGCCTTCTTTGGCTTACCTCTGGGGAAAAATAGATCTTTGTAATAAGCTTTAATCTCAAATCAGTTAAACCCATGGAGGATGAGTTAGACATTCAGGAAATACACCCTTGAGTCATTCTGATGTGACTGCCAAACTTTCCACCCTGGCCACAGAGCAGATAAAAGCTGTACTTCTGTGATTTAATAAATGAGAAAGGCACAAATGTTTCTATTTAAGTGGAGCCTTCTAGAATGTTTGCTGGAAACTATGATGCATTTCGGTTCTGGATCCTTTCACATCTCAGAGTGATCAGCTGTCTTGAGGGTGAAGTGACCATTATGGCCAGGTGGGGAAGTGTGGTGTCCAAGTGTCACTGAGTCTGCTGCAGAGTGCATCCATAGCATGACAATGGATTGGTTTCTGAGGGGAAAGCATGTTGTATCTATGTTGTCCACATGAAATGCCAAGTACTTTGGTAGTATGCATGTATTTCTCATAGTTTTATCTCACAACAGATCTTATAATATTATTGTTGTTTTTATAGATAAAGAAATGTCCCTCTACCACATAGTAAGGATCAGGCCTGGAATTTGAATTAAGGTCAACATTTTGTTGAAATATGTCCTAACAAGGAGTGGTGGAAAATGATATCTGAGAACAAAGTCTCAAGACTCACCTGCTTTGAATTTTAGGTAAGAAGTGCCGTTTGTTGAGGAATGAAAGAATCATGGGTAGAAAATTGAGGTTAGCACAACAACTGAAGAAGCTATCCTGGCAATTTCCCACATCCCATGGTAGTGAGAAGAGGTGCTAAGAACCTTCCCCCACTGACCTCATATTTCCATCCCTCTGAGAACAGTAGCCATGCAAATGTGGATTAGAGGTGCTGTTGCCTTTGCTGTGGTGATTTCCAGGAAACAGTGCAGTCCCACTGCTACCTGTGATTGTTTAACTAGCCCACACCCCCCACCCCCCCGTCTGCTGCTTTGGCTGCTCAGAACACATATATGTAAATTATTTCCATTGTGTATATATGTATGATGTGTGTGAGGGCATGCACATGCCACATTGCACACATAGAGGTCAAAAGACAACTTTGTGGAGTCTGCTCTCTCCTTCGGCCTCCACCTGGGATTCCCTGATGTACACAGTGTCTACCCACTGAGCCATCTCACTGGCTCTCTACATTTTTTCTTTCTCCATCCCCCCTTTAAAAATATGTATAATTGTCTATTTATTTTATGTGTAGAGTGTTTTTTTCTGCATGTGTGTGTACCATGTATAAAATGTGAATGCTTCACCTCATCTGCCCTCCAAATCTCTATCTTCCTCTTCTTTAATGAAATTTGCTAGTATCACAGACATGACTAAATTGTACTACAACCCAAAGAGATGATCATTTGAGTGTGTATATTTCTAAGCTTGTGTTTTCTGAAGATTTAACCAAGGGCCTTGAGCATGCTAGACAACTGCTCTACTATTGAGTGATGTCATCAGCCCTTTTGAACTTTCAGTTTGAGAAAGGGTCTACCTAACTCACCCAGGCTAGCCTTGAACTTGGTATATAGCCCAGGAGGGACTTGGGCTTGTGATCCTCTTGTGTCAGTCACCCAAGGAGCTGGGATCACAGTCAAAAGAGTGGTCTTACAAGAAAGAACATTTGGACCTTATGAAGTGGGAGGTTTGTGTAATCAAGACAGCAGGAAAAATCTACCAGAGTAAAATGAAAATAAAAGCCATGTATCAGGGTAAGCAAGGCTAAATCTGGGAAGATGGTACTAAGGCCAATTCTGAAAAGTAAGGTGAGGGTAAAATTAAGGTTGAAGAGAAAGAGTATTAGAGGATGAATTGTGACAAGTTGAAACTGAATGGGAAAGTGTCGAAGTCCTGGTTTTTAATGGTGATAGTTCACAACAACCTTCCAGGAGTAAGTTTCTGTTTAGTGTTATGTTAAATATCTTATCAGAAGATTCCTCACTGCGACTTCTATGGATGAAAACTTGGGCCTTTTGTTTTTGCTTTGACCTTGGATATGTGTCAGAAATAGAAGATGAAACATCTTGATGATTATTTTTCTTTGGACGGGTATGTGGTGATCTGACTAAGAATGGCTTCCATAGCTTTATATGTTTGAACGCTTTGTCACAAGGAGGGGAACTGTTTGAAGGGATTAGAAGGATTAGGAGGTGTGGCCTTGTTGGAGGAAGGGTGTCATGGGGGTGGGTTTTGAGGTGTCAAAAGCCTATGCTAGATGCAGTCTTTCTCTCTCTCTCCCTGCTGCCTGTGGATCAGGATGTAGTTCTCAGCTACTTCTCCAGCACCTGCCTGCTTGCTTCCATGCTCCCCACCTCTGAAAATGTAAGTAAGTCCCCAATTAAATGATTTATTTTATAAAGGTTGCCTTGGTTATGGTGTCTTTTCAGAGCAGTAGAAAAGTGAGTAACACAGTCATATATGTGTAAATCAGAAAAGTGTGAAGTCATAAGTTCAGAATTAATCTTGGAAAAACCTTTATGTCTCACTTCTCTTATCTCTGAAAATAAAGTAAAAGAGGTCTTTATCTGTTCCTGAGTGAGGTGTTACCAACATGACATGTCCCTTCCACATCCTTGACACATGTCCTCAAATGCTAGATGGAAAAATGAACTTATTTCAATTAGCCTCCTCTGATCCATGAACAATTCAGTTCCTCTCAACCAGAGAAATATTATTCAATAAAAGAACAATGTAGTCACTCTGAATGTCAATGTGTGTTACACATACCAATGTAATGTCTCAGTGTCATCCCGGCGGACTATGTCAGAATGAAGGTTTACTGTGAAAAAGGAAAGGCTAGCTCCTGAGGAATGTCCACAATTCACTTCTGAGCCACAGATCCCACCAAAGATAAAACAACCCAGTCAAGTTCAGCAGTGATTCATCCAGCTATCCTATGTACAACTGTAGAGGGCAACAGAGGAGAAGGTGCACCCCAGAGAATGATTATTTGAGTTGAAAATTTCCATTGTTTACTAGAGGGCAAAGTGCTGTAGGTAAGTACAATTTTAGATTGCTAGGTCAGAAATAAAAAGGAGCTTGCTTTTTATTTTCATACCAATATGCACAAGCTAAATAGATGCATAAGCTGTAGCCATGTAATACCTTAGTTATTTTAACAAACTACAAAATTTTTACTATAAACCTTTTAAAAGATATTGTGATTAGTCTTAAAATTTGTTTAATATATCAATGAAATAACGTTGCTTTAAATATAATTGTTTCTTTGAAAGTAAAACCTGTGATCTGCTTAAGGGCCCCCCTTGCAGTAGCATCAGAATCCATCCCTGGTGCATGAGCAGGCTTTTGGAATCCCAATATCTGTGATGGGACAATTTGCACAGCCTTGGGGCAGGGGTAGGGACTTCGGCCTGCTTCTACTAAGCGTAGACCTCCCCATGGGAGGCCTTACTTTCTTGTAGGAGGGAATGGGGGAGGTGGGTTGGGGGGGTTGGAGGAGCAGGAGGAGGGAAGAGGGAGATCTTTGATTGGTGTGTAAAATGAATAAAAAATTTTTCTTAATTAAAAAAACAGTAAACCAACATTCTTGGTTGCTCTGTATCTCTGTTGCAACAACACTGTTAGCTATAGAAAGCCCCTGCTCTAGGGTGTTTAGTCCACAGCTGTAGGTAAAGAGTGAGACCGTGTTGAGATGTCACAGGAGAGTGTTCTGGAGAGGAGTGAATTTCTTCTTTGATGACCTCTTTTTGAGGGAACTGGACAATACATTTCAAAGTTTTCCTGAAACTGTCTTGTATAGAGACATATACCAGCATGTTCTTTCTGGATGCCAAATACTCTCTCCTGATTGTGTCCTTACAAATGAGACTGGTACAGGATAACAATAAAAGTGGAAAAAGTTAGACCTTGTTTACTTTGAAATCTGCAGGTGTCAGCCGTCCAGTCCTGTTTGCTATCACTGTTACAGCAAGGCGTCTCTGATTTGTGACGGGGGCATGAATGCCATTATGTACTGTTGCCTTCATGAAAGTGACAGAAGAATGCTGAACACTTCATTCCACAAAGAAGGCACTCAAGAATGGTTTTTCATTTCTTTCCCTTCAGTCTTGAGAAGGAGAGAGGAGGCACAAGCTAGGGGAGGAGGTGAGGTGAAATGATAGCATTGGGATAGCAGGGATACTGGAGGGCTGGAACCGAGAGAAGTGGACATACTTGTTGGCACAGAGATGTTCCAGAGGGATACCCATGCTTTCTCTTTCTATCTCTATTTTCTTAGTTGTGATGTGTAAATAATATAAGAGTGACAATATAAGGTAGTGTGATGACTGTCTTTTAAAGACCACATGCTGTGTCAGTCACTATTCATTCTCCTAGAGGGGAATATCCCTACCCTAAGAGAGGTGGCTTAGAAACTGTGGCATCACGGAGTCACAGATGAACACCTAGGACATTTAAGGGTGAAAAGCACTAGTTTTCATAATAGAGACATGTGCTGCAGAGGAAATGACCTGGGATACCAGGCTGTGCCACTTTGGGAAGCATTCTTAGGCAACGTTTGATCCGACAAAGATGTCTACTTCCTTCCTGTTTACAGCCAGAGGAGATTTCAGCAATGGAATCAGATGGCATTCAAATCAGAAAAGCCCCATCCTCTGTACACAACCTGAAAAGCAAAGGTGGTGGATGAGAAACATATAAATGTGACCAGATACCCACACAAGATCCCCCCTCTTATGATGCACCTGTGGTCAGTTATTGAGATGATAAAAGACCTGTCCTTCTGTTCTAGAGGCTTTCCTGCCTCTGTACTCACTAAAACACTGCTTTGAAATGTCATTTGTCCCTCAGTCTAGATACCCACTTATACCTTGAGAAGTTTTATTAAGTAAACACTTGACATTTCCATTTTTTCCTTTTTTCACTAGGTTATAAGCACTAAGAAGCTGCAGACCCCGCCTTGCTAATTAGTGCACATCTGTTGTCTGAAACAAAGTCCTGTATGTTGTAGCCATTAAGGAACTGCCAAGTGAGTAAGTAAAGATGGTGATGAGCAGTTAGTTACTGCAACTAAAATCTGACTCCATTATTTAAGAAACGTTTGGTGAGGATCGCTTTTAAATATTAATTCATAGAGCCTTGGTTTCATCTGGAGTATGGTTGATATCCAACCTTAGGTGCTACAAGAATTACATGTTCCTTTCCTCCTCTGTCCTTTTCCTTCATCCTTCCCTCTTTGTCTTCCATCCTTCCCTTTCCCTCTCCTCTTATCTTCCCTCTTTCCTCTGTCTTCACATCTGTCTCTGTCTCCATGTCCACCTCTATCTCCATGTCTACTTGTCTCCATTATATCTCCATGTCCACCTCTATCTGCATGTCTACTTGTCTCCGTGTCCACCTGTTTCTCCATGTCTACTTGTCTCCATTCTATCTCTATGTCCACCTCTGTCTCCATGTCTACTTGTCTCCATTCTATCTCCATGTCTACCTCTATCTCCATGTCTACTTGTCTCCATTCTATCTCCATGTCCACCTCTATCTCCATGTCTACTTGTCTCCATTCTATCTCCATGTCTACCTCTATCTCCATGTCTACTTGTCTCCATTCTATCTCTATGTCCACCTCTGTCTCCATGTCTACTTGTCTCCATTCTATCTCCATGTCTACCTCTATCTCCATGTCTACTTGTCTCCATTCTATCTCCATGTCCACCTCTTTCTCCATGTCTACTTGTCTCCATTCTATCTCCATGTCCACCTCTATCTCCATGTCTACTTGTCTCTATTCTATCTCCATGTCTATGTCTAGTTTTATTTCTACCTCCATGATTGTCTCTATTTCTCACTCTCTGAAAAGCACTTTGGCATTTGAACAAACATGAATCCTCACCATTTTCCCTTTATCCACATTTCAGATTCTTCAGAATTGCATGTGAGAACTGTCAAAATTTAGTCTCAAATTTTCTTTTACATTTAATCTATTTCTACTCTTGACCCATTGGCATCCAGACACATTCTGTTTGCGTTAACATGGTTTTGCTTTCAACCTTTGCCTCAACCTGACTTTATTATTACAGAAAATCCTTGTACAGGAAGATGAAGTAGAAAAAAAACCCTTCTGTTTATTTCAGAGCCTTCTAAATTTTTATGTGAAAAAATCAATTTGTTCTCATTAAATGAGTGGCCTCTTCTCAGAACAATAGATCACCCCACTGGGTTCATGAAAGGATCATTTGTTCTTTTAAGACTCTTCAAGTGCCTGCCCTCTCTGTTCCCACTATCCTTATACTATTAAACTATGAGCTTTTTCAGAACAAAGCACATAATTTGTCTGAGAGGCACAACATGCCTTAAATATGCCCCCCAAACTTTGAAATGCTGCTTCCTGAAGGAACACAGAAGAATCACATCAAAACACTTGCAAGGAGCTTTTGGACAGGACCCTAAGACTACAGGAAGCAAAGACAAAAATAGAAAAAAAAAAAACTTTCATCAAATTACAAAGTATCCCCAGTCATGGGAACCAACAGGATGAGGAGAAACCCTAAAGAATTAGGGAAAGTATTCACAACACATGCATCTGCTGGGGGCGTCTATAAGAACACTAAGAACTCAATGTGAGTAACACAACAGCAACAGCAGTGACAGTAGTCTGACTAAGAGCAGGCAGTAGTTCTAAGCAGACATTTCTCAAAAGTAAACACTCATGTGGCCACTAGGCATCTGAAAACAAAGCTGGGGAATGTGGTTATCAGAGAAACGGAAACCACAGTGAGATGTTACCACAACCTAGTAAGAATGGCTATTTTCAGAAAGACTGAAGCTAGTGTTGGCAAGGGGTGTGGTGGGGATGGAAAGTGGTTCAGACATCATGGAAAGTAGTGTAGACATTCATAAAAAAGATAAAAATAATTCAGCAACTGTACTCTTGGGTGTAAATCTGAAGAAAATGATAGTGTGTCGAGACATTTATACCCCTTTGTTTATTATATAGAAACTTTAGCCTCTCTCAGTCATGAGACCCCTGATTGGTTGTTCAATGTAGAGTGGTCAGCCTGGAAACCATTGCACACCATCAAAAAGTGGGCTTAGCTGGCTATACTTATATATTTTGTGTATACACATGTAAATGTGCTTGTATGTAACAATAGTCAGAGACAAAGAGGCTGTTAACTTGAGTTTGGGCAGGGGTTCAAGAGTGCATAGCTGGGACAGCTAGAGGGAGGGAAGGGAAAGCAGTGCAATTCTATTTTAATTAAGATCATATTTTAAAAAAGAAAAGAAGTGGAAACAATGGGAGAGTAGATGATGGATGAGTAGACAGAGAAACTGTGTTGCAGCTATACCATGGATGCTACACAGCCAGACAGCAAAAGGGGTTCTACCGTGTGTGAGGATGTGGATGGACTATAAATCATCATGTTAAGTGAAATAAGCCAGGCACAGAAAGACAAACATTACATGACCTCACTCACATATGTAATCTGAAAATGTTGATTTCAAAGAAGTTTAGAGTTGAGCAGTGGTTACTGGAGGGTGGGGAGAGTGAGGATAGGGTAGGATGGCAGTGACTGGCCAGTGGGTTCCAAGCTGCAGTCAGGTGGGGACAAGAAGCCCTGTTGTGTCTGTGCAGCAGGTGGCTGTAGACAGCAGGAATGCACTGTCTGGACATTTCACAACCAGAAGAAAGGGTGTTAAATGTTTCCTTTTGAACTATGAAGCAATGAATACTTGAAGAGATAGACATATTCAGCCAGGTTTAAATATTTTTGATGAGTATAATGTGGAATTTTCATGTATCTATAAAGATTAATTTAAATGAATTTTTTAGAGTGAAAAGGTAAACACCAAGAGGGACTCTGCTCATTTTCACAGGACCTTTTCTTGTTCCAATGTTATTTGTATTTTAAGAAGTCTTTAAAAGTGTTGGCCTCTAAAGTAGAACCTGAGATAGCACAATGGGGCTCTGTAGATGCATCCAGCCTATCAGAAGATCCTTTTCATTTGGTTTCTCTCAAGCAAAATGATCATAAGGCTTGTGTCTTCTTTCAGGAGAATTTTACATTCTCTAGCATTGATCTGGATATAAATGTTGTCAGTTTCATGATCTGAGACAAAGGAAAGGATCTGGTTTGTTCTAAGCAGGAATGGCAGAAGGATAAAGTTTAATAGGGTTGTGAATCCACTGCACCATGACAGCTGTTAAACACGGTGCCTGATTGTAGTCATGCACTTACTTTAATAGTGTTAGCCTCCCTTGAACACTGTGCACTTTTTCTGAATAGCTACAGCCACTCCAGGACTTAGGTTGTTGTAGATAGATTTAGACTATAGCTATTGAACTTTTTATGCCACCAACTAAAATCCAGGTGCTCCATGAAAGTGTCTGAGCTCACAACCAACAGATGTTGACAAGGACTGAATGAATGAGTGTTTCCTCGGTGGTAATATCCTGAGACACCAATGAGGGTGCTGAAGAGAAACACTAGGGGGACCACAGGAGTACTTAGGACAAACAGCAAGTTAGATTGACATGATCAGAACTTCTTTGCAGGAGTGGAAAGTGCATGCCCTGTGATTCAGTTTCCAACCACCATGTGTCATTAGAGCTAAAATTTTCTAATGTGTTTAATACTCAACAGTGGGCCCAGCTGTTTTCATCCTTCCTTTGTCATTTAACAGTAAAAAGCAAAATCCCTTTTATTACAGTGTAAGCCAGTTATCCTTCTGTAGTTAGCAATTCGCACAATGTGGTGTTTGTGTCCAGTCCCGGTGGTCTGGTTCCTGTGCGGTTTATGTCAGTCATATTTTCCAGGAGCATGGGTAGTAATCATAAAGTTGATTGTAATTTTGCCTTAATATGCATGACTCTTGTAAGCCTTAGACAATTCTGTGAGGTTGCAGCAGGTCCATTTTACAGAGATGATGGTGTCCAACCAGAGGACATGACTTTCCCTGGGTCACACAGTAAATCACAGAACCAGAGCCAGAACCCAGAACTCCTGTCTCCCAGAAACACTCCCCTTGTTCTACAATACCCAGATCCCCACTAATATATTTAAAAATAATTACAGAAGAGATGTTACAGACCCATCAGATAGAATCTGACCAATGTTCATTTTGAGGAAAGTGAACTAATCCGACATTAATTTTAATTGCATTCTCCATCTGAGAACAGCAACCATGAAAAGAGAAATTAAAAGATGGAGTTCAAGATTGATTTTCATGTCTTTGTTGCAACCTCTGAAGCCTCTAGAAGCTTGTAGCAAGTCCCCCTCTGGGGTTGCTTTGACTTTCTTGTGTCAGGGTATGAAAGACAAGCTTAGGGCACATTCTTAATCACAAAGGGCTCTGACTCAGGCCTTTCTTGGTGGGTATTTCCATACTTTGAAAACATGTCTCTAGGGAGAAATGTACTCACATGTGACACAACAAACAATAAGAGAAATCAGCAGGTTCCAAGTACAGGTGTGCATAAGATATAATACAGGATACTGTCTCGAAAACACCCTCCCCCCAAATTGTTTCTATCTATCATACATCCACATTATGTATGTGAACACAGACTCTGTGGGCTTAGGGAACTTATTCTAGTTCATGCAGGTGTTATTTGCCCGAGTCTGAACATGTACACAGGTCTGTGTGAGTCTGAAGTGCTTTTGTTCCTGCTGCTCTGTTGTTATATCTTTGAGCTTTGGTGGGGGAAAGAGGTGAAGAAGTGTCCTGTGGGGAGGAGGGAGATGAAGGAATAGAAAGACAGAGCTTAGTAGAAGAGTTTAGGTATGTGGGCATCACTTGAAGAGAGGTCAGACATGGTTCTAGACAGACATGGTTTTCTAGACAGGCTCTGTGAGTTCCAGAGACTGAAGTAGCATGGACTTTAGGAAGTGGGGCTCACCTCTGAGGAAAGAAATCCTGAACAGGAAAACCAGTTTTGTTTCCACAAACCACATAAAGCCCTTTCCTCAGCCTCTGCTATGTGCTGTATGTTACTGAGTACAGAGCACATTGCTATCCAAGTCTGGAAGATACAGTCCCAGTACATAAAAACATGTGCAGTAATAAATGTGGAGCTATGAATTGTGGTGAACACTAGCTTTAATAAAAGTTCAGGATGGGCTGGGCAGTGGTAACACATGCCTTTGATGCCACTTGGGAAGCAGAGGCAGGTGGATCTCTTAGTTTGAGACCAGCCTGGTCTACACAGTGAGTTCTAAGACAGCCAGAGCTACACAGAGAAACGCTGTCTCAAAACAAACAAACAAACAAACAAACAAACAAACAAACAAACAAAAAGTTTGGGATGGTGCTGGCCATGGTGACCCATGCTTTTAATCCCAGCACTCAAGAAGCAGAGGCAGGAGGATCTCTGTGAGTTCCAAGCCATGTAGGCTATTTAGAGAGACCCTGTTTCAAAAAATTTTTTTTTCAGGGTGCCTGAGAATTTGTACCAGATAATTTAATTTAGATTAGTGTAGGCATGGAAGGTCTCTCTGAGGGAATGATGCTTAAACCAAGGTCTGGAAAGTAGAGAGAGAGAGAGAGAGAGAGAGAGACAGACAGACAGACAGACAGACAGACAGAGACAGAGAGAGAGAGACAGACATACAGACAGAGAGACAGAAACAGAGACAAACATATGGACAGACAGAATATTCCAGGCAGTTGTCTGCAAACTCTCATCCTGGATTGCTATAGAAATATCTTTTATCAGACCTACCTAACATGACAGCTATATTCACTGGGATCCTCTCAGCCTTTCTTGTTGAGATCAGGCTGTGTTCTGCTTTTAGTTACTCCTTGTGTGAAAGTAGCTTTCAGGCTGTGCCTGGTCCCAAGTGACTCCATTTTATAGGCAGCATTTGACTCCTGTTTGAGTACTGATGCAGAGGCAAGATGCTTTCAGATATCAGCAGAAACACCTATGAGGTGCAGACTGATAAATGACTTATACATGAAAATAGACAAGAATCATCTATGAACTTATTAAAGTAAGTTGGTAACACAGGAACACACGAATATATTGAAATCACATCAGGAAAAACAGGTCTGGAAACCTTTCAAACGCACAAAATCAAGATAGATTGAAACACCCTCACTTGGGACCCCATTAGAATGACCCCAAATCCTGGGATGACAGTAGTCCTACTGACCTAGCATCTGACTACCTGGTGTACATGTCAGGTGACCACAAGCAGATAACTTCTGACTGTCTCAAGGACTGTAGCTCAATATTAGATGTGATACATTCAAATCAACATCCATCCATCCATCCATCCATCCATCCATCCATCCATCCACCTACCCACCCATCTATCCATGTGTCCATCCATCCTTCCATTCATTCACCCACCCAACCACCCATTATGTGTCCATCTATCCATCTCTCCACCCATCTTGACCTGGTCCTGCACTTTGCCTTAATGACACTTAACCCCTGTCATTGGTCTTACCCTGAAACCCTGTGACATGGCTTACACTCCAGCAACTCTCCAACTAGCATCATTAATATACAGCTACCTGCTTTAATTCTCTGTGTCTATATTAGCTCTCTGCCTCTAGTAAGGCCTCTTTGAACTCTGCAGCCTCTTAATCCATTTGTACCTATTCTGTAACCTTTACACACACACACACACACACACACACACACACACACACACACACACACCAAGATGGGAATTATGTGATTTAAGAGTCAATGGTAGAGATTATGACTGCAATCTCCTCCATGTCCTGGATCCATTTGCAGACGTAAACTCTTAACGTGTATTCTTGGACGACGCATATGCACACATATGCAAAGACTGAAGTCATGGCTTTTACTCCCAGACCACATATTTTCAGCCTTTTAGAAGAAGACAAATTGAGAAATGAAATAGATAAGTGGAAACTAAAAACCAAGTATCACCGCTGTGTTCACCAGGAGTCCAGACTGCTAGTGTCTTCTTCATCTTGTATGCTTTCCCTTCACACTCATGTAGCAGGAGGAACATAAAGACTCATATCTTTGGTGCTTTGATTTAAAAGCAAAAGTAAAAATAATCATCCTTTCTGCTCTCAATTTGCTGGCCTGTGCTTTCTTTCAGGAAGCCACATGCTCAGAAGGAAGGATGTTTGGGAATCTGGTGATGGCGACAGTGCCTTCCATACTTAGCAATGTAGTCAGTCTCACTGTTTTCTTGTTTTGGTCAACTGTGCTTTCCTGTTTCCATCTGTCATCCTCCTCCTGAGTCCTATCCTAACACTAACCCGCCTATGAGCTGAGGCCTAGGTCTTAAGGGACCCTTCAAGGCTTTCAACCTAGTATTCCCTTCTGTGGCCTTCCTGTCATTCTCTTAGAATGTTCTATTATTATTTTTGCCATGGGAGCTAGGACTTCCCAACTCCATAGAGTTTCTCTATGTTTCTACTGTTTCTCACCTGATTTAGGCAGTTGTTCCTCCACATTTTAGCTCCTGATCGTTAAAGGAAAGTTTTAGCATTCAGAAAACTGCTTTCTTCTTTAAATCTGGCTCTCAAGAACGCTGCTCTAAATGTCCCGCAAAATCAGTTTAAAAAGCAAACCTTAGCATTGTATCCTTTGTTCTGGGGGTAGGAACTGTACTTTCTCTGAAGGAAATAAACATTACCGTTTTAATGTGTGAGAGGTCAGTGCTCAGAAGGGACGGAGAAGACATCAGATAGTGTCATTAACAATGTTATAGCCACAGAACCTGCTTCTCCCTCAAGATTCATGAGGCCAGGAGACAAATAAAGGGTCTGACCCAAGATTGTTGAGTTAAAATACTTTGTGAGTGGAATGGGGAAGGGATGGACAGCACAGTGGAATATGAAGAATGTTACCTACCAAAGTAGATTAGTAAATTAAATAAAACAATGAAGAAGATGTGCATCTTTACAATTTAACCTAGGCTTATAAGTTTTTCTCAAGAAATAAGAGATTAAGGAAGTGAGTGCCCTCTGCCAGCAGGAGAATGACTGTGGTGGAAAGACCTGAGATGCAGGGAAGGCTGACTGCAGCACCTCAGGTCATGGAGGTCCTGTGGGACAGGTCCTGAGGGGGTTGGTCACAAACAAGGAAGAACATCTTTTAGGAGTATTGCCCAGAGAGAGGACCTTTCTGCAATGAGGTTGGCTGGCTGCAGGGCTGGGTGAGGGATCCTTTCCCAGAGAACCAGCTACAGGCAAGGTTGTAGGGTGGTGTGGACCTCACAGCAGCAGCCAAGTTTCCAGCATTGAAGAAGTAGAAGATTGGGTCTGAAAGATTTGGGATCAAAGTCCACTAGGGGCCAAGAAGAAAGTCAGAGGAAACTGGAATTCACCCATAATGAGGTTCAGTCAGAGGCCATGAAGATACTACATACCCAGAATTGTCCCAAGGGCTATGTATGCCAAGGTCATACATAGAGGTTAATTGTTCCATCCTAGGAAATATCTCTGTCCTTGGACAGTATGGAGAAACATGGAGGATTCCTGTGAGAGGGAGATGCTATAAAAACTAAGAAATGTTAAGTTTCAAACTTGGGACAAATGGCTGAATTGCTTATTTAACATATCAAAGCAGACCTGACTGCTAAGTTCTCTCAGCATTCCTCACTTCCTACCTGTTACAGAGTATGGCTGGCATACCCCGCACTCTACCTTGAACTCTCCAGCCCAGGGGCTGGGCTGCCCTTCCTTCAGAAGTTCTTCCCTGTATAATCCAGACATTTTGGTTACCTGCCCCTTTTTGTACCTTTGGCCTCCTGGCTGCTGCACCTGGTTCCCCTCTCCCTTCGGCTCCTTTAGACTGTTTTCTGTCAAGTATCCTATCACAGCAATGAAGAAAGTACAGACCACACATACCTCATTGAGAAATGAGGCCACTGATTTGATAAACCTGACTGTGTGGTTCACAGGCCTTTGGAGCTGGCTTGCATGAGAAAAGTTGAAAAGTTTGAAGCTGCAAACTAGAGAAGTCCTAGAACACTATAAGAACAGCTCAACAGGCCACTCTCTGGGGGGTGTGGAAGGCTAGGATGGTTAAAAAACAAACAAACAAACAAACAAACAAACAACAACAAAACAAAACCCACAGATAGCAGGTGAGGCTTGGCCCATGAGGTTTCAGAGGGGCATAAGGACTTTACCTAAAACTGTCTAGAGGCTATTCGTGGTTTTTTATAGACAAAGAACTTGACTATATTCTGCCCATGTTATTGTTTTCTTTTGTTAGTTTGTTTTCTGCCCATGTTTTGAGAACTTGAATAATGGGATAATATGTTTGGTCAAGGAATTTCAAGACAGGACAGCATTCAAGCTATGGCATGGTTATGGTTACCACCCATTACTGTCCAGGTCTACAGTGATAGAGAATACTGAGAGGAACAACAACAACAACAACAACAACAACAACAAGGAAAATGAGCAGTTTGGTGAAGAAAGAATAAAACCTAGTTTAAAAATTCAGACAAAGCAGCAATAATTGTTAAACACTTTAGCATCGATTAAAGAGAACCCTCCTGCTTTGCACTGAGATAAAGGAACGATGCCTAGAGGGTTAGACTCCACCTACCAAAGGTGCCAGCTTGTGTGAATTTATCCTGAGAGCCTAAGGCCACTGAAAAACAACTACCTAGAGTGAGTCTGGGGGCATACGGAAGCCAAGGCAACTGTGGTCCAAGGGAGCCAGCTTCGATTTCCAAGTGTCATCGAAGTGATTGTGGTTTTGTAGGTGTGAAAGGTATAGGAGTGAGAGGCTTGCACCAAGGTTTCAGAGAGCTACTGAGACCTGGTCGTATGTGGAAGGGTCAGATTTCCTGCAGAGTAGCCCTCAGGGGCCATTGTGTGAAGCTGTGAAGGTGATGTCTGTGATGTAATGGAGACCCCAGGATGCTGGACGTGCCTAGACTGTGAGATACTGAACTGCAAGCATGGAGCAGAGGGAGGCACACGCACCAAAGGACAAGACTTCCCAAGACTGTTGGAGCCTGAGTAGTCTTCCATTATGAGTATAACACAAGTCTACCTTGTTACCTGTTTTAACATTCCTTTTCACTTCAGAAATGCTCCACTTTGGAAACAACTTTATGGTCAGCCTACATAATTTTCTCTATGTTCCTTCCTGCAAAACCAGTTTTTTTTTTTTTTTTTTAAAGATTTATGTATCCATTATGTATCCAGTGTTCTGACTGCATGTATGCCTGCATGCCAAAACAGGGCACTCAGATCTCATTATAGATGGTTGTGAGCCACCATTTGGTTGCTGGAAATTGAACTCAGGACCTCTGAGCCATCTCTCCAGCCCCCACAAAACAGTTCTTAATCTGCTCATCTCACAACTGATTCTCTATGCCTTCACTCACAAAAGTTTCCCAATAGGCCAGTTCTACATAACCCTTACTTCCTATTCCCAAAGTTTAGCTTCCATGTATCTTTCAGTAGTTAGTCTGAATGAGTATGTATGTGCATACATGTGTGCTGAAAGACAAATTCACAGCTACTATACACTAGTTCTTCTTAGCTATTTTCTCCCAAAACAAAAAGAGAGGGAAATGGATTTTGCACCCAGTTTCACTGGAGGGAGATTTATTCCACCTACTTTCCTATTTCTGAATTCCCAAAGGAATGGGCACCAGTGAGTGCCTCATGGAATGACAGAGCTTCTTGGAGCCCTACAGTATAGTAAGTGTCTTTCCTTCCCTTCAGAATGCAGTCAGATTCCTGGCTGTCACTCAAGCGTATTTTCTCTGCTCACATTTGTTACTAGAAAATAGAATGGGACTTGAAGTTTGCATTACAATGGGGAATACACACACACACACACACACACACACACACACACACACACACAAAATCAAGGCTTCTCTCTGACAACATAACCTCAAGACAAGAAAACCCAGAGCCTGGGCCTGTCTGCAGCAATTGACAGACATTGACTGTGATTTAAACCTGAGGTAACAGTCATATATATCAGGAACCACATAGTGGAGTGTTTGTTTTGTCTCAGTGGCTTTAGTAACACATGTTACTATCACCTGGCAGTCATTTGCTCATGAAGCTCAGAAAATGAGAGTTGAGAAGTGTAGGATGGTGGTGGAGGAGGGTCCCACATATATCCACTCTTTACTAGTTGCATAAAGTGTGCTCATTTATGAAGATTGGGGCCCTCTGTGTCAGACTTTGTGAGAGGAATCCATGTGCCAATGAAGTGTAAACCCAGACCTCCTCAAATCAAGGGAAAGAGGCAAATATCCATCAGGAGAATGATAAACCCATCAGGCATTTCGCATGGGAGTCTGAAGATCAACAGTGTCATCTTGGCTGAGATCTGTAGAGCATATAGACTCTGACATTAATACTTCTAATGGGGGTTTCAGGAAAAAAAAATCAAAATGTCTAATTGCAAATCCCATTTCATAGTCTGTGTTACTTTTGTGTCATGACCAAAATGCCTGACAGAAAGAAACAATGCAAGGTCTTTTTGGCTTAGATTCTGAGGGTTTGGAGTACGTCATGGTGGAGAAGGCAGGGTGGAATGTCTCTAACCACAGCAGTAGAAGTGTGAGGCCAGAGACCAAGAAGCAGAGAGCTAGCTGGCATGGAGTTCAATAGCCTATTCACTTCCAGTCAATGTCTGTCTCTTAAAAGTTTCACAGCCTTGAGATAGCACCATGGTCTGAGACTAGAAACGCAAGCCCCTGTAAGACATCCCATATTCAAACCCTTACTAATCTCTTTTTAATTAAAAAAGAATTAGATTTATTTTATTTATATGTACGAGTGTTGTTCGCACATGTGTAAGTGCACCACCTGTGTACCTGTGCCAGTGGAGGCCAGAGGAGGATGCCAGGATCCCCTGGAACTGGAGTACAGATAGCGGTGAGCCACCATGTAGGTATTGGGAACTGAACTTGGGTCTTCTGGAAGAGGAGCCAGTGCTCTTAATTGCTGAGCCATCTCTCAGCCCCTGTAAGCCTACCAATCTCTTATTAGAACTGTGGACGAGGGTGGAAATTGAATTCTGATTTATAAATCTCTGGTGGAAGGGAAGAAATGTGAAGTTGGTTAGAAAAGTAGCTTTTTACTCCTTTATGGTTGTATCTATCCTGACATTTTCAGTCTAAGAATGAAGAGTTTCTGCATGGTGAATTTTGTCTTTTAGTTATATCATTATTCTCAGCTGTTCTCTTTCTGATTTAATTGGTCTGGATTGAGATCTAGACAAGGGGCTTTTAATTTAAGTTTTCCTGGATGATTCTAACATGCCAGTGTCAAAACCCAGTAAGGTCAATCAGTTTTCCAAAGAGTGATTTGTTACATCAAAATTTAGAATTTGATCATTATAGTTTTTAAAGTACATTACAGAAATATGAAAGTAGCTCATTGTTATTGTTTCCCAAGTCAAGAAAGTCATAAAATATGTATTTATTCATAACCAAATGCTCATCCATCTGATATGGCTGGTCAGATTTGCTAAAGTGGGGTACTAATGATTGAGCTTAGACAGCCTTAGGCCAGATCCTGAGACAAGAGAGGAAGGACAAAAGAGCAGAAAATTTGGAAGACAGAAGGATGTTAAGACAAAGAATAGGACAGAGAGCAAATAGTCTAGGAGAAAAGCCACATTCTCTAGTGTTTTTGATAGGGCATACCGCCAAGTTATTTAAAAACAAAGGAGAATGCGGCAAGATAGACATTCCCTGTGGAAACAAAGGAGTCTCACTAATTTTCCTCATGGGTGGATGGCCAAAATGACTCTCTGTAGAGATAGACCAGTTTGAGTTACCTGTGAGGTGAAACTGTGGGCACCGTATCCACATATGAACATCTAGCTAACTTGTAAGTAGGAGAGAAAGACTGAAAGGTGACTTTCACAAAGCGAGTGCTGCTTACTCCAACCAGGACAGTGGCCTCCACTAACTGCAGAGCTGTCTTGCTTCTGCTCCTAGAGGAAAGCTTGCCATGTGGGGAGTGGTTCAGGAACATTGATAGAGAGGTCCTTACATCAGGAAGGTGGGTAATTCAGATCTCAGAGGTATTTCTCTGTCATTGGCTGGAAAGTCATCAACACCCCACAGTTTTCTCTTCTACCAGGGTCTTGAGTTGGCAGTGCTGAGCTCTGGCAGGATGGTGTTGATGAGCGCCCTTCAGCGAGGCTGCTCTCGAAGAGATGCATGTTTCCATCACTCTGCTAGGCGAGAACACAGGAGACACAGAGGAGTGGCCATGCTGATCATGCTCTTTTGAGTTGGTTAATCTACAGTTAAGGGCTTAACACCCAGAATGATCATCCTGTTGGGGTAAAACTTGGCAATTTAAAACTAATAAACTGTGCTGAAAAATGGGTATCTTCCTGCAGTGGATGACCAAAGCTTCTTGGACTAGTCAGTACTACAAAGTACTGACTGCTTGTGCCTGCTTGCAAAGTTCTTTCCAATGTGTGCCCAAAGAGACTCTTCTTCCTGCAAATGCCATTCTTCAATGTGATGCCCAAGTGCTGCCTTTTGGGATACAGACTAGTCTTTCTATTATATCCTCCATTGCTTGCAGTGGGGTTACATCTGACACACTCACATAAGCTGAAATGTGCTGTACTAAAAATCTACTTAGTGCACCCAACATGCTGAACATTAGCCTAGCAACAGGGTCCACCAAGAGTGTTGACTGGATGTTTACCCTCACAATCACTAGCTGATGGAGAGCGGTGGCTTTCTGCCATTGCCCAGCACCGAGAAAGTGCTGCCCTTTATACCCTTGGCTCTGGAAAAACAAATCAAAATTGAAATTCCAAAGTACACTTCCTTCTGATTGCATATTGCCTTTGGGCCTTTATGAAGTTAAGAAGTTTTAAGTCAAGCTAATGTCAGTCAGGTACCATTTGCTCTGCCATTTTCCTCATGGTTCCATAACTTTCTTGTGTGGTCTTGTTCTTTGTTCCATAATTCAATGTCTGTCCCCTAATTTATCTATATGACTATTAAATTAGACAAGTTTGGAAATTAAATTATTTTTAAGAGCAGTCTTTAGAGTTAGCTGTCCCTGGACACTATTCCATAATTTAATATAACAATAAAGACACTGAGTGATCAACCTGTCTCTCCCTACTGGGAAACTTATCTCAGACATCTGTTTTCTAAGAAAGCTTGAATATCCTGTTATGGGAGGAAGACAAGCAACATGACTAAAGGATTCTAGATCCAGATGTTAAACAACAAGAACTCTCTGGTTGCTGCACACATGCTGAGCTGTGGTAGATACTCAGAGAGACAGAGGGGGTGGAGTGGAGACTGTATATTATATGCACACATTCCCCATCAACATACTTATTCTGATGAGACCGTCTGTGGTTCATATTTAACATCAGCTACACCAGTTTTTAAAAAGGCATGATCTCTCTCTCTCATATATATATTATATAGTCTTGCTTAAAATAAACACACTTATCTAAATTACATACTGATACAGGAAAGAAAGCGACATAGAGGATACCTAGGAGGAAGCACTGGTCTCAATTTGGAAGGAGACAGGAATCAAAGAGGGCTTCTGTGGAAAAGTACCGGATTGGATAAGTTCTGAAACCTGAATCATCAATAACTCAAGAAAACTGAGATGGCCAGGGTGTGGGTGTGAGGAGAAAGAGAAGGAACCAGGGCTCAGAGCCAAGGAAGAACCTGCCATTCACATTGCTGAAAGTGCTCACTGTGACTGGATCCCAGAGGTGGAGTAGGAAGAAGTGGCTACAGATTGCAGACAGCATGATAGGGTCTTCTGAACTGCAGACAAGGAGGAAGTACAGATGGATTTTAATCTGATTGGATGCTAGAGTTTTGTCCTTTTTCTTTTCCTCCCCACTTAAAGATTTATTTATTTGTGTGTATGCCTGAGTAAATTTATGTGCCTCAGAGACCAGAGAATGTTGGAACTTTTGGAACTAGAGTTACAGGCAATGTTAGCCACTTGATGAAGGTGCTGGGAACCCAATCTGGGTCTTCTGCAAGATCTTGCAGCAAGTGCTCTTAGCCCCTGAGCTGTCTCTCCAGGTCTTCTTTTCCTTTCATAATATAGACATGATATATGTTACAGAATTGTTTGGAAAAATTGCATTTCCATCTGACTACTCAGTGGAAAGTTTGGAAACAGCTCAGTGAACTCTAATGAAAAACACTTGATTTACAAATGAAACCCTGAGACCAAGGAACTGAGAGCACAGTGAGTGTCACAGGGGTTTCTGGTTTTGTTCAGGAAAACACTGTCAGTGATTCTCCTCTTTCGGGGCTTCACAGGCCCCTCCACTTGCCCAAAGGAGGTATTGTTGGGTGGACTAAGAAAGGAGCCACTTTGCATCTCTCTGATGAATGTGTCTCCTGGTTGCAGGTAAATCAAGCTTACTGTGGTCAAGGCATGAAAGAGGATTTGTGTGGTGGTATTGTGTTCCCCAAAATATTGTGTACCCTAATAAACTTATCTGGGGTCAGAGAACAGAAAAGCCACTAGATACTTAGGATAGGCAGTGGTAGCACACACCTTTGATCCTAGCATTCCAGAGGCAGAAATCCATGTGTTCAAGGATACAGCCAAGCATGGTGACTCACGCCTTTAATCCCAGAAAGCGAGCCTTTAATCCCAGGGAGTGATGGTAGAAAGCAGAAAGGTATATAATGCTTGAGGACCAGAAACTAGAAGCATTTGGCTGGTTAAGCTTTTAGGTTTTGAGCAGCACAGTTCATCTGAGAGCCATTTGGATATGAGGACACAGAGGCTTCTTGCCCAAGGAAACAAGACCAGCTGAGATGTTGGCCAGGTGAGGTTAGCTGTGGCTTGTTCTGTCCCTCTGATCTTCTAGTGTTTACCCCAATACTTGGCTCTGGGTTTGTTTTATTAATAAAGACCTTCTAAGATTCATGCTACAGATTTGTTAGCACAGTTGATGGAGAGGGTGGGGTGATGGACATCAGGCATTGTGAGCCATCTTTCTGCAGTTGGCAGTGTTTCTCAAGTGCTGTTTCTATGAAGAGGAAGAGGAAGGAGGAGGAGGAGGAGACAGTTGTTGGCTTCTCTGATACCTTTAGCTTTATTGTGCTGAAGTAGAGCTCCAACAAGATTCACTAAGGAGGGTTCATGGGTCAACCTGGTAAGAAAGTAGAGATGGGAAGTCAGGGAGGTGAGGGTGCAAAGTCCAGCAGAACCAACAAGGAGTAACTCTGGCTCAGTCACCAGAGGACTAGACTCACACAAGCCATTTCCCTGAGCTTTGTTGTGATGACCAAATGAAGACTTGTCATTAGTCAGAGCTGAGGCCAGATCTTCACCCTCCCTTCTCTGCCTCCTATCCCTTTCTGAGCTGGCTTTAGAGTCATATACCACTTGCGTGACTGAGTACAAGAGTACAAGCCTTCCTGTTTGTCACTTCTCCAGCTTCTTAGAGCACATGAAAGTATTTTTTGTTGTTTGAGACAAGGTTCCATGTTACTTAGGTTGACTTTAAACCTTTGATTCTCCTGCCTCCACTTCCTAAGTGAGACTGCAGGTGTCCCCCTCCATTCTTGACACACAGGCAACTAACTCTTCAGGGTTTAGTTACTTTACATGGAAACTCTGCTTAGCTTTGACATATGTACTGTTTATCACAAATCAATGCATCCATTACCACCTGTGTTTACCCCCCACTCCCGTGTGTGTGTGTGTGTGTGTGTGTGTGTGTGTGTGTGTGTGTGTGTTGAGGACTCAAAATCTGCTGTTTTAACTATCACAACAAAAAACAAGTATGCCATACAACAGTACTGACTATTCTGGGACTAACCAGATTCCTGGGACTAACTAGTCTTGTATGTGGAAGTTTGTGGCTGTGATCAGCATTTCTTCTCCCTACACCCCAGTTCCCAGTCCTTGGTAGCCACCAGACAATTCTGCTCTACTGCTATGAAGGTGGCATGTTTAGACTCCACAGATGAGTGACATCATGCAACATTCATCTTCCTGTATCTGGCTTTTCTCAGTCTTTTTGTGGATGCCACCCTCTGCCCACATCCCACCTCTGCTTTCTATACCTACAACCTCCACTGCTCTGTTCTTGGTGATCCCAAGAGTAATGACAACAGGGAAGTGAGGACAGTAGTTAAGGAATACCTGCACCAAGGAATATGAGCATTGGCAGGCTTTTACACACTACTTGCTGTCTGTCTGTCTTCTCCCTTGCAAAGTGCAGCCCGAAAAGGTGAGGTCATTTCCTATACTTTAAAGATGAAATGTGTATGTATTTTGCTTGAGGACATCATATCTAGTAATTAGAGAAATTAAAATTGAATTTTGCTTCTAAAGTTTCTTTTTCCTTGTCTATTAGACACCTAGTACCAATGCTTACTCTTGTATAATATTAGTGAGACGAGCCTTAATATTATATACATCTTAGGGGCTCAGGAGAGAGAACTACTAATGGTGAGGACTATTTTCAGGAAATAGAATCTCAGCACACCGAGCTCTATAGTCCACTTGCTTTAATTCCTCTGGCATAACATCCTTTATACACAGCTTCAGTTCTGTTCTCATGTCTAGCTCCTTTCTTGCCTGATTTCTCTCTATACTTATCTATTGCTCCAAGTTCTATCTTAATTCTCTCATCTTAATTCTGCCTCATCTAGGCCCTTTTCAGCTTGTTCTTACCCAGCTAGTACTTCCCCATCTAGCTCTTCCTCATCTTCCATCTCATTCCTCTAGTACTCTCTTCTAGCCCTTCAATCTAGTTCTTCCCCATCTCAGTTGTTCCTCGCACGTTCTTACCCGTCTAATTCTTCCATTCTCCTTTCTCTTCTCTGTCCCATGCCCTGGAAGTCCTGGTATATAAAGCCAGGCTTCCAGGGTCAAACAGAGGGGTGATAAGAATCACATTGAGAGGCAATAACCGTTAATTATCATTTGCAACTCCAAAGGGAAGTGACCAATGGGGAAATGAATTAACTAAAGGCTAAATTCGGGTAATATCTAAGAAGAGGGGATCTTATGTGCTCAACTATAGTCTTAAACGTGATTGGTAGAAAATGTTAAGAATCTATAAGTTGCTAGGTCAATGGGAGAAAATAAAACTGCCTTCTTTTTTCCTGTAACTTCTGTCTGAGCTCTCTGCCGTTTATCTGCAGGGTGGGGGAAGGTGTGCTCAGTAGATGCCTCTGGTGATAGTTAAAGGGAGATCTGGAACTAGAGGTAAGTTTTGGGAAAGGAGGAAGTAAAGCTTAATTGGCACATCTGCCAGGCCTTCTCAAACAGGTAGCCCGGATGCTTAAGTCTGTTCTAGAGAGTACAAAGGTATCTCTGCTAAGGTACTTTCCTCCATCTGGGGATGGACCTGGCCGGATGCTGCCAATGACGATAATTACAGGGAGGCTTGAACTGGGGTTCTGGCTGAGCATAGCTATCAGTGCAGAGGGTTATCTGAATATTCCTAGAAGTGGTTAGGTAAGGAGTTAAGAGGTCTATAAAGTTAGTAAGGTTGTAAGAAAGGAGGGTCTGAGCTAAATTGTGTAAAGCTATTACTTAACGTCTACCTGACCTAGGCGGTGTCTCCTTGTGGAATTTACCTTAAATCAGGAGACTTGCATGTGGACTGTTATTACTGCTAGTCCTTGAAAGTGGCCAAGGGAGATATCTGATTCCAGAGAAAGCCTTTCCTGAGGTTGTTCTCCAAATACCTGGAATGCATATGTTCAGAGAGTGATCAGTTCACACTGTTAGCTCTTCTTAGGGAAAAGTCAATTGGGAAAGCTATGAAGGCACACATGATTTTCATAACAGAATACAGCTGATATATAACAAACCAAGTAACACCAAAAACTCCTTGGGATTTGGCTTCCTCTGGAGGAATTCCCTGATTCCTCCAGGTAGTGACTTTGCCATAACCAGCTGAGTTCTTATGATATATTTCTGTGGCCTGCAGCAACTTACTTCAGAGAAGAGGCCTGAAAATGTGTATTGTTGGCAAATCCTGTGATTCTTCTGATGTGTAAATTGAGAAATGCCTACAAAACAGTGTGGAACATCCTCAGCCCACCCTGGCATAACCTGACTGCTGATTCTACAGCCTCTCCTTCAGGTTGCCAAGTTCAGAGGAATCTTCCTGCAATAGCAGGCCATTGACCGTGCCTGGAAACACTGGGCATTTCACATCGCCTGCCTTCACTGAATGCCCGCTCTGTCCTCCTGTCCCTGTTTAGCATTCTGGCCACTGTGTGCTTTTCTCTCCCCCAAGCTGTGGCTATCATTCACTTCCTCCTGTCCATTCCCTGATTCCTATTCTCACCTGAAGTCTGTGCTTGCTCCAACAGTCATACTGTGTGCCTTGTTTATCACATGGTTTTCAGAGGCCCTCTAGATGCAAAGGAGATGCAGCATGTAGTAAAACTAAGCATTTCTTATTGAGGATGCAAAGCAAGGGGAAGCTGTGGTACTGGTTGTTGAAGACTGCCTTCCACACTCTACGCAACCCTAGGAAAGTGCTAAAGAGTCTTTACTAGAAACATTTTTGATGTTGTTATTTGAAGTCAGAGTGCTGAGTTACAACATGAGGCTTACCACATTCTACCTGTGGGTGTTTGATGAATAACTTAATTATTCAATGCTCCAATGTCTTTTTTCGTTTTGCAAACAGATATTAATAGTCTCTCTCCCAGAGAGTTGCAGTCCTAACTAAATAAGTTACTATGAGCCCACACTTCGAACAGTGCTGGTGACATGGCAAAGATTTTGCAAGGTTTTATCTGATTTTATTTCTCCTAACACTCTCAAATAACAGGAACAGTGTTGAATCGAACCACGAAATGAGAAAGATTCCTTCCTTCCCTTTTATCCCTGTTCATGTCATTCTTGGGCTTATACTACCTGGAAGAACTCCCCACTCTATCCACAGGTTCCCTGCATGTGTATGCGACACACTAAGCAGCCAGCCTGACCACAAGCAGATTTTAACTGCTGATGGAATTCTGGGGGCTGGAGATTAACTGTAGGCAAGACAGCCATAGTGATATTAAGGTGTTGCTTATAATGCTGTGGGAAATGACAGGATGAGAAAGAACCATTTGGTTATTTGCTAATATGCAAAACAGAAAATTGAAGTGTATTAATCCTAGGAACCAGAGAAAACCTGTGTTCAGAAAGTGGTGTTTGTGCTAACACAAATATTAACACAGAAATTGATGAGGTAGAGAGGTGGGGTTGCTACTGTGTCAGAGAAGTAAAAAGTTCCAGAAGGGTGCAGGTGGTTTGTTACAGGTGTCTGTTTCCTCCCACACCCTTTGTGTTACTACTAGTTAACAGTGAGTTAGTTGGAGAAACTTAACAAGGCTGGCCCATATAAGGCCTCAGATTTTCTTTCTCAGATTTTTCTGAAGTAAAACAACATTAATAAGATAATCAGCTAAAGTCTTCCAGGTTCCAAAGGGCTTCACTCATAAGATCATGTATTTGAACAGGAAGCTTCATACTCTACTACTTGTTTCGTAAAGTGAGGATTGTTTGTAAGTGAGGATTGCAGCTTGTACTGCGACATCGCTTTACTGGAAGAAGTTCCAGGCCAAGAAGAGATTAATCAATGTCCAATAAACATCACATGACCTGAAGGAGAAGTTCTAATTTCTCAGGCATGCTAATATGAACAATGGCACAGAGAACTTTGTGATTTAGTATCACTAGAAACATAATAATTCATAACTCAGCACTAAATATTGATAATATATCCTCTTTATGAGATTCAAAACTTAGAAATTTTCACTACTTGAGAAGTGAGAGAGGAAATGAGTTTCAGGCCTCAGGACTAGACTTTGATGTACACAAAGCAAGAGTTTTACTGATTCCTCATTGCTGAGTTGCATTTTAACTGGCATCAAGTCCCCCAACCACAGCAACCATTTCCTCAGCTCCCCTCCAGTGTGTCTGCTCAGGGCTGTGGAGTTCATTCCTTCCCTGAACTGTTTCCTTCTGAAATCAGGGGATGGCACATGCCCAGAGAATGCACAAGCCGGATTAAGCTCCAGGAGATCAAGGAATCTTCCAGATTAGGACATTAGGTTAACATGAAGCACAGTTGTGCCTCCCAGTATCACACCTGTAACATTTTAGGCTAGGTTAATGGAGGATTTATTGGTACCACTTTATAGTGGCTTTGTAAATTTGAAACTTCATTGGACAATTTTCTTTTGCCTGTGATGTTTATAGCTCAGATCTTACAGCCCTCTTAGGTCCTCTCCAGGCTCTGTGTCCCCATTTTCATTTGTCTGAATGCTAGACTGTATCACCATTCTTAGTTGCTCAGAGACTATTAAAAATAACTTTCTGGCCGGGCGGTGGTGGCGCATGCCTTTAATCCCAGCACTCGGGAGGCAGAGGCAGGTGGATCATTGTGAGTTCGAGGCCAGCCTGGACTACCAAGTGAGTTCCAGGAAAGGCGCAAAGCTACACAGAGAAACCCTGTCTTGAAAAAACAAACAAACAAACAAAAAACAAAAAAAAAACTTTCAATATTTTAATTTCAAGGATATAAAAAGGGTGGAGAGATAGCTCAATCAGTGAAGCACTTGCAAGGACCCAAGTTAGATTCCCCCAAACCCAGTGTGGCCAGCCAGCCTAGCCTCTTGGTGAGTTCCAGCCAGTGAGACCTAGTATGGTAGTTTGAATGTAATTCCCATAGACTCATAGGGAATGACGTGTTGGTAACTATGGCTTTGTTGGAGTAGGTATGGCCTTGGAGGAAGTGTGCCACTGTGGGTGCAGGCTTCAAGGTCTTATATATACTCAAGCCATGCGCAGTATCTTAGATCACTTCCTGTTACCTGCAGGATCAAGATGTAGTTCCTTCTCCAGCACCATGTCCTACAAGCTGCATGTCCTGCCATGATGATGGACTAAACCTCTGAAACTGTAAGCCACTCAATTAAATGTTTTCCTTTATAAGAGTTGCTGTGGTCATGGTGTCTCTTTAGAGCAATAGAAAACCTAACTAAGACAGAAGTTGGTATCAGGGACTGGGATATTGCTGTGATAGACCTAACCATGATTTTCTTTGAAGGAAATAAGGACCTTGGGAAAGTCTGTAGATTAGAAAAGCAGTTGAATGCTTTAAGTGCTGTTTAATGGGCCATACTAGCAGGAGCATGGAAGACAGTGGTACTGAGGGTGATTTGAACTGGGGGGGGGATGTCTCGAGTTTTCAGAGGAGAAGAATATTAATATGTGGCCTAGAGGTCATTCTTGTGATATTTTGGTGAAGAATGTGGTTGCTTTTTGCCCTTGTCTGAAGAGTCTACCTGACACTAAAGTGAAGAGTTTTGGATTAATTCTGTTGGCAGAGGAAATCTCAAAACATCCTAGTATAGACTCTGTCCCGTGGTTATAGTGGTAAGTCTAATGAAGATTTATAATGAAAAGGAGCAAGCTGAAAAAGAAAAAAAATACAAGATGTAAAACAGTTGGGGAGAAAGGAGCACCAGGAAGTGGAATGGAGCTGAGTCCTGTGTTCAAGGAGATAAACAGATTAAGAAATGGAATAAAGGGAGTGGTAACCTCAGGGCAAGATTCCACCCAGCTAAGTTTCCAAATTGTGAAAAGGAATTAAAGAAAAACTTAGAGCTGGGTGTGGTGGTGGATGCCTTTAATCCCATCACTCAGAAGGCAGGGGGTATTGGGTCTCTGAGTTTGAGGCCAGCCTGGTCCACAGAGCAAGTTCCAGAGCAGCCATATTTAGGCAGTAAAGGAAACCATGGAAAACAGAAAGCTGGTGAAGATGTAACTGAACAAGGGGGCCATGTTCCAGCCCCAGCAAGCAGCAGAACTTGGCAGCTTCAGCCATGTGGTTCTGGCTTTAGATTCAGGACAGAAAAATGTGTTGTGAAATCTCTCTTTAGGACTAAGAAAAGTCACTGAGGCCAGGCATGTGTCAGGGGTGTCCCTGAATGGAGGCCTAGATAGGCTATTTTATGAAGCTGTGAAAGTGAAGCCTGGATTGCCTTGGAGACCCTAAGATGTTGGAGATGCCAGAGCTGTGGGATACCTGCTGAGGAAACATACTAACAGGGAGTGGAACCAGCCCAACAGAAAAAAGTATGTTACAGTCAACAAAGCTGAAAGGAGTTGGAGATCTGAAGAGTGCTTTGACATCAGACATGGAGATGCAGAGTTCAGAGTTTGCCCAGCTGATTTTCAGTCTTGCTTTAGTTCAGTATTTCCTCACTATGCTCATTTCCCTACCTTTTGAAATGGTAATGTATATTGAGTGCCAGTATATGTTGCAAGTATGTGGTCTGTTTTTTTATTTTTATTTTATTGGGGATTACAGTTAAGAGACTGTATGAATCTCAGAAGAGACTTTGAACTTTGGACTTTTAAACATTGTTGAGACTGTGATAGACTATGGGGAATTTTGAAGTTGGACTAAATATATTTTGCATTATGATATTGTTACAAGGTTATGGGGGCCAGGGAGTGGAATGTGGTCGTTTGAATGGAATTGGCCCCATAAGATCATAGGGAGCAGCACTATTGGGAAGTGTGGCTTTACTGGAGTAGGTATAGCCTTGTCGGAGGAAGTGTGCCACTGTGTATTCAGGATTTGAGGTCTTACATGTGCTCAAGCCACACCCTGTGTCTAAAATCACTTCCTGTTGCCTGCAGGATCAGGATGTAGCTCCTTTTCCACTCTCAACTTCTTCTCCAGCACCATGTCTGTCTGTATGCTGCCATGTTCCGCCATGATGAATGGACTAAACCTCTGAAACTGTAAGCCACCCAATTAAATATTTTCCTTTATAAAAGTTGTCTTTTTTTTTTTTCCTGTGAGTTAGACTTTACCTTTGTTTTACAAGGTCAGAGTGAGCAGTGGCACTATAATTCAACCCCAGGTCCTTCTAATTTCACTCTATGCAGAAGCAGGGCATGCATATAGGGCAAGGTAAATAGAGCTGTCCTTGATAGAGTTTTTCAAAGGGCTGCTTGCTTGCAGGCTTTACTGGGACAGTTCAGATTCTTACCAGGTTTGTGCACTGTCTTCTCTGCAAGGAAATTTATTCAGTTTAAAAATACCTTAAATGCAGGGTGCATGGTGGCTAATACGTGTGATACCAGCACTTGAGAAGCCAAGACAGGAGGATTACTCCAAGTTTGACACTAACCTGGGCTACATGGTAAGTTCCAAGGCAGCTGGGCTACCGTGTAAGACCTTATCTCTTAACAAATTGTGTGTGTGTGTGTGTGTGTGTGTGTGTGTGTGTGTGTGTGTACTGTGTCTTCTTTTTTCCCCTATGTGAATTTAAAAAAATATTTAGAATTGTTTTTTTGTACTGAACCTTAAGGATACTATGCTAAGTGAAATAAACTAATCATAAAAAGACAAAAAAAAAAAAAGCAAAAACAAAAAAACGCAGTTGCTGTGGTCGCTGTGTGGTGGTGGCAGCACATGCCTTTAATTCCAGCACTCAGGAGGCAGAGCCAGGCAGATTTCTGTGAGTTCAAGGCCAGGCTGGTCTACAGAGCGAGATCCAGGACAGGCACCAAAACTGTATAGAGAAATCCTGTCTTGAAAACAAACAAACAAACAAACAAACAAACAAACAAAAAAGGTTGCTGTGGTCATGGTGTCTCTTCACAGCAGTAGAAACCCTGACTCAGACACCTAGGAACCTAAGAATGACACCATAGTGGTTCTCTGGACTCCAGTCATACTCACCCACCATGTATATATAACCCCCCCACTGCCACATACACCCGCATACATGTGCATGAAAATATATGTGCACACAAGCAAATATCTGCAGAAGTCCCCTTCAGATTCAAACATTAGTTCCTACAAAAGATTTGGTTCCACCTGACACTGAAATGCAGATTATGACACATACAGAAGTCTGCAGCTGTTCCCAAGGAAGTCGACATGATCTCCTTTTTTGCTGTTTCAGTAAAACCCACTTCCTGAGAATGCTGTAATTGAAAACCATAGTCAGTGGGAATATGAAAGTGAATCTAAAGATTAAACCTCTCTCTACCCAATAAGGCTGCTGCATGCAGGTACAGTGAGAACTCATTTCTCAAAGGTATGGAGACCTCCAGGCACTCTTCTGATTAACATTAATACCATAGATAGACTGTCAGAAATTGGTTTGGTTTAAAAAAAATAGAGCTGGAAATAGAGAAAGGCTGCAGGGATATTTTAACCATTAGACACCAAGTACTATAAACAAACCAGTGTCAGAATATCAAATGATTGTTGTCAGATGTTTTATTAGAGCTGAATAGGAAAAAAAATCAAACTTAGAAGGACACTATTGAATCACACCCCAACAACTGTATTTAAAATGCGTAGTAAGTCTTAGACTGATGGCAACCACGGCTCAATTGTCACCTGCTTCCTTGTCTCCATCATCCACATGTCAGGAAAGTCTGTTATTTATTTGCTTATTCAAGGAAATTTTATTGAGCTTTTTGAATGATCAGAAATTATCTGAGGCACCACACATAAAGAGTATCATCATTTCTCATGTTTGCTCAACCTCCTCGGTATAAGGCCAAAAACCTCAGCCCTCACAGCAAATAAGGTATGGGTTATACCAAATACATGTACAGGCCATGGTCACAATGTCAAGAAGGAACAGAGAGAAACTCATCCTAGCGGGGAGGCTTGGGAAGGATGGAGTTCAGGGAAGCCTCCCCAGAACAGGCTTCTGAATGCTGAGAGACAAACTGTGGAGAAAAACAGAAAGGCTGTGCTCCACAGATGGGCTCACAACTCTTGTTAGCTCCTCATGCTGACCAGTAGTTCAGTATCAACAAGCAGACATTGTGGTAGGAAACACTGAGTGTGCTTGGGTGTTACTGTAACCCAACACTCAGCAGAGAGGCAGGAGGAAGGAGGATCACTGCAGCTTTGATGCCAGACTGGTCTATACAGTGTGTTTCAGGCAGGGCTACAGTCTCTTCTCCTGTCTCTTTCTCTTTCTCCTTCTCTTTCTCTTTCTCTTTCTCTTTCTCTCTCTCTCTCTCTCTCTCTCTCTCTCTCTCTCTCTCTCTCTCTCTCTGCCTGCTTGTCTCAAATATAATAAAATAGTAATGGATCGAGATAATATTCTGGTGGGAATATAATGAAAATTCAGAAGAGAGGAAATAGTATTTATTTCTGGAAATAGTTCATAAGAATTCACCTAGGAATTTAGTACATGACAAATGAAGTGTCACAATATGGGGTGACATATAGATTATTAGATAAATTATGCTAGAAAACTGGTGTTTGAGGACAAGATTAGGTTCTCACTGTAACATGCTGAGATTAACTCTTTATGAGTTAAACAATCTGATATAAAAGCAAAATAATTTAAAAATAATGAGTTTTAGCTTGATATATTTAACTTGATAAAAAGGTATCTATCCACCCCTAGCTCAAGAGTTATTGGTGATTGATGGCTACTGGAGAGGGAGAGTCAGTTTTCTTCAGGGATGTGGCCCCTGAGAGGTACCCATGCTCCAGTAGGTTAGAACACAGAGCACATGAAACTGGGAGGAAATTGTGGTGGTAATAGTAGTGGAGTGGGGTGGGCTTGACCAATGTACATTTTATGCATGCATGAAAGTATCAAGCAATAAAAAATATGTGTAATAAACATACTATTTGAAAGCAGAAGATAAATTGTGTTTTTTCACTGTGAGTGACACCTGCTTTGAGGGAGAAGGGTCCACTTTGGCTCCTAGCTTGAGAATGCAGTCTGTTATGGTAGTGAAAACATGAGGGCAAATGTAAGGTGGGGGTTACATTGCTTGTATCCTTGCTCCACTCAGTGAGCAGAGATGGTGCTTGGAATTCACCTCACTATGTCCTTTCCCAGTTTATTCACTCAGATTTCAGCTCATGTGATGGAGAAACTATGAAATTAAAATGGTACTGTTGAAAATATCTACATAGTACATAAGAGTGGAATGTGGTGATATTGTGTTCCCCAATATACTGTGCACCTCAATAAACTTATCTGGGGTCAGAGAACAGAACAGCCAATAGATATAGAGGCCAGAAAATGGTGGCACACACACCTTTAATCCTAGCATTCTGAAGGCAGAGATCTCTGTGAGTTCAAAGCTACACTGGAAACAGCCAGGCATGGTGACACATGCCTTTAATCCCAGGAAGTGATGGCAGGAAGCAGAAAGGTATATAAGGAGTGAGGACCAGGAACTAGAGTCTGGTTGAGCTTTTAGCAGCAGTTCAGCTGAGATCCATTTGGGTGAGGACACAGAGGCTTCCAGTTTGAGGAAAGGAGATCAGGGGAGGAATTGGCGAGGTGAGGTTGGATGTGGCTTGTTCTGTTTCTCTGATCTTTCATCATTCACCTCAATACCTGGCTCTGGGTTTGTTTTTATTAATAAGACCTTCTAACAATTCGTGTTACAGTGGAAGATTAAAGGGACAATAAAACACAGAAAATAAGCAGCAAAATGTCAGACGTAAAAACCTCACATGCCATGCTGGAGGGATGGCTCGGTGGTTGGAAGCACTGGCTGCTCTTCTGGAGGACCTGGGTTCAATTTCTAGCACCCACATGGCAGCTCACTGCTGTCTGTGATTCCAATTCCAGAGGACCCGACACCCATGGCAAAATCTGTAGGGCCCTGGCCTCCTCCCAATTTGGGTAGCTGTTGCCTGCTTGCTGACCTTGACCAGATGTCCTCCCTATGCTAATTCTCTGCTGGGTTCCACCCTCCTGAATGCTTAAGGGAAGTTCCTTGTCTGTGTATCCTGCATAATGGGCATTAACAGCTTAGATGCAAGATTGTAAACATCAGTAGCGAACTTCTGCCCTCTGGGGTTCTCCCATTGTGCTGTAAGCCTGTATTTAAGGTTTCTTCCCTCTTTCAATAAACAGCATTTGGCATTCTGCTGAGGTGAATGATCTGCTGTCTTTTGTGTCTGTTTTTCGATCCACAGCCCCTCGCTCAGACATGGTGAACAGGTGGTGGTAGCACGGGCATTATCGCTACAAAAAAAAAAAAAAAAAAAAACACCAGTGCACATAAAATAAAATAAAATTAAAAAAGAAAAAGGCTGAAGAGATGGCTCAGAGGTTAAGAGCACCAACTGCTCCTCCAGAGGTCCTGAGTTCAATTCCCAGCACCCACAGGGTAGCTCACATCCATCTGTAATGAGATCTGGCACCCTCTTCTTTTATACATAATAAATAAATTAATCAAGCAGTGGCAGTGCACGCCTTCTTCAGTGGCAGTGCATGCTTTTAATCACAACACTTGGAAGGCAGAGGCAGGCAGATCTTTGAGTCAAGGCCAGCCTGCTCTAGAGAGCTATTGTGGGATATTTGTAAACTGTGTGAAGATGCATTTCTGTGATTGGTGTAATAAAAAGCTGAATGGCCAATAGCTAGGCAGGAGAGGATAGGTGGGACTTCCGGGGAGAGAGAGGAGGAGGAGAAGGGATCTAGGTGCACAAGATATGCCACTGAGACACAGAGAGGAAACAGGAGGTACAAGATGCAAGTGAGGTAATACCGCATGGCAGAATGTAGATTAATGTAAGCGGGTTAATTTAAGTTATAAGAGCTAGTTGAGATATGCTTAAGCTATGGGCCAAGCTTTCATAATTAATAATAAATCTCTGTGCCATTATTTGTGAGCTAGTGGTCTCAATAAGAAAGTACTACAACACAGAGCAAGTTCCAGGACAGCCAGAGCTACACAGAGAAACCCTGTCTCAAAAAGTACCAAACAAACAAACCAAAAACAAAACCAAAAAACCCCCTCACATATCAATAATCACATATCAGTAATTAAATGTAGAGAAACTAAATGCCCCACTCAAAAGTAAAAATTGGATAAATGAACTTAAAAGCCACAATCAGAAGAACCATAATCATACAGGCCAACCTTCTGCCAGAAATGGAAATGCATTAAAACATTTGCAACATAAATTCTACAATATTTGAACATGTGCTGTCCAATTAGCAAGAGATGTGTTAGTGAAACCAGGGGCTCAGAGCTGTAGCAACTGTGAGACAAGAGCCCTTAAAGCTAAGGCAATCTACAAAAGACAAATAATAAAACTAAGCATTAATTTATGATTCTTTTCATAGTTGGAACTAGAGGGAAGTGTTCTTTGAAAGGTTAAAAAAAAAACAATTGCATCACCTCTGCAGTTCTGCACACCTACTTCACACTTGCATGCATGAAGCACTTGTACTCGGTGCTGAAGCTACAGAAGTGAAGATTATGAAGTCGTTCTCTGCAGATGTCTGACAGGGACTATTTAAACCCCTTTCAGTATTTGTTCATATTTCGAGGCCTCTCACTAAAGTTGGAAGCAGATGCCAAGACCTGGTCTTCAAAGGATTATTATGTACAAGTACAAGAAAAAGGCTTGATTTGATTAAGGTGGCCCTAGATCCTTCCTCTCAGATTTATGTGGTACACAAATATAGCTTACATATGTTGTGGTTAACTTAATTGTCCTCATCTTGGTACCGTTGTTCTCCTGCCACTGAGTTTAATTACATTACATTATGACGGTAATTAACAGAGCCAAACATCATTACATCATTAATTGGTTTTATGAGGTTTTGGAGCCTTTTGCTAAGAGCTCTTGTATTTAATACAAGCTCTCACCACTGTGAACAGTTTTCCTAGATTTTTTTCAGTCACTCTCTTGTTAGAGAGTGGAATACTGGAAGATTGCTTGGAATGACAACTTTGAGCTTTGGATGACAATGGCCTGTACCACTTCATGACACCATTTTCATTAGTCTTGTTTAATTGCTTTGTCTCAATGGGGATCTTAAAGATTGAGGGCATCTGTGCCCAGTTCATTCCCACTGATAATGCCTGTGTGTGATTAACATAGAAGCTATTGCCATTCCTAAGTATCCTAGGTTGCATTGAGTATTGACTCTGATGACAGAGGGGTGAGAGTGGAAATACACTAATGGGAAGGCACTGTGGACAACAGCCTTGACCACAACCCAGCTCAGCACAGTTGGATAACAGTGCACATCTTTCAGCAAAGCACTTTTAGCTGTATGTTTGTATTTCTGGACAGTGTTTTGCCTTCTCCATCTATGGTTATACTTAAAAGCTATGCTACTGTCAAATTCTGCAGTATTTCAGAGGATGTACATGCAATATTTTGGATACTACTTCATTACTGGAACTGGTTTACTTCTGTGGTGTCATTTAAATGTCACAAGATATGATGTCATACCTTGGATATCAGCTCCATGATAGTTCATATCGAGTGCCAACTTGACAGGATCTAGAATCACATAGGAGACAGCCCTGAAGATATTTGTCAGAGAGTTCCTAAGTCAGGTTAATTGAGGTGAGACACACACCCTCATTGTGGACACCACCATCCATGGGCTCACATGAGCTGGGCATAAACATTTATATCTCTGTGCTTCCTGACTGTGGATAGAATGTAACCAACCTTCACACTATGAGACAAACACATCCTTAAGTTGTTCTTGTAAGGTGTTTTGTCTCAGAAACAAGAAAAGAAATACAGTCTCCATCATCACAACTTTAGGTATAAGAACACTGATGTAAAATACTTTGCTTTGGAGGTGTCTTGAAAAGGACACATCTAGTATTTAAATCTAGCTCGTCCTGATTTCAAGCTAAGAACATTTTTTCCTGTTGTTATTGACTCTTGGGAGGTTGTTACTTGATCATTCTGTGTGTAAGAAGTCAGTGGTAACCAGTGAAGCAAAGTAACTAATGGGTTTGCTTTTTGTGAAATTTACTAAACTTCCATACAGCTTCACTGAGATGCTGTAGCAGGAATCTTAAAGATCTTATTAATAAAATCAAACCTGGAGCCAGGTATTGGGGTGAATGCTGGAAGATCAGAGAAGCAGAACAAGCCACAGCCACCTCACCTTGCCAGTTCCTCATGTGATCCTGTTTCCTCAGACTGGATACCTCTGTGTCCTCATCCAAATGGATCTCAGCTAAACTGCTGCTCAAAAGCCTAAAAGCTTAACCAGCCTAGTTCCTGGTTTTTACGCCTTATATACCTTTCTGCTTTCTGCCATCACTTCCTGGGATTAAAGGTGTGAGTCACCATGCCTGGCTGTTTCCAGTGTGGCTTTAAATTCACAGAGATCCAGACGAATCTCTGCCTCCCAAGTGATAGGATTAAAGGCATGTGTGCCACCATTTTTCTGGCCTCTATGTTTATCTAGTGGCTGTTCTGTTCTCTGACCCCAGATAAGTTTATTAGGGTACATAATATTTTGGGGAACACAATACCATCACAAGATGCTAATTTCAGCTTTCTTCTGTTTGCTGTGAAGAGCACTGTTGTCAAGCTCACAGGATGATATTAGAAGAGGAGTCCCAGATATCTTCCCAGGCTCACCTCACCTTATCCACTGTTCTTTGGGCAAGTTTTGCCATGAATCTACTCCTAAAAGTCTCTTATGATTGTATTTTTTATTTTTCTTTTAGCTTGCTATTTTAGAGTATTTTTATGTTTACATAAGAGTCACTAATGCAGTGTAGGAGCTCCTTGTGAACCCTTCACCTGCCATCCTCTAGCATTAGAGTCAATGTGACTACGGTGTGTTTATTGAAAGGAAGAGATTGGTATTGATAGAGTATGCTAGTATCAACTGACTCAAGATTTAATACAGATTGTGCTTGCTTTTCTTTCTTCTTCTCTTCCAGGATTGGTTGAGGATTTTATATTGTATTTAGCCAAAAAAGGCAGTTTTCAATGTTGAGTGGTAACCACTGAAAAAATGGTCAAGGATTAGAGAGATGATTCAGTGGTTAAGAGCACTATCTGTTCTTGCCTAGGACCTGGGTTTGATACTCAGCACCCACAGGATGGCTCATAACCATCTGTAACTCCAGTTCCAGGGCATTCCATGCCCTCTTTTGGCCTCCTTGGGCACTGCACACATGTGGTGCAGACATGCATGCAAACAAAACACCCATACACATAATATAACAATAAAAGAAAAAAAAGAGGCAGAAGAAATGGACAGACTTCATGATATTTATTTGCAGCGCTATTTACCATGCAAGAGAAAACATGAGGTACAATGGAACCCACTACAAGAGTTTTATTAGGGGAGGGGAAGGGGGTGTGCTAAAATAGGCCTACTAGAAACAAACGGTGTGGGGAGAGTGGGAACCTGGTGGAATCTGCTTTTATAGCCCCCCCCCCACGTGTGTGGGAAAAGATAGCATGGGTGACCCAAAGCTTAGCTTCTTTGATTCACGAATGAGGAGCTCAGCAGCCACTAAAGCTCCTATGCAGGGTGCGCATCCCTGAGTGGTGAGCTCTAGTTTTTTGACAGTTATGATACAGGTGCAAATGAGGGTCCCAGCTGGTACCCTAGGGTCCCAAGGGCATGTCCCTTTCTTTCTGTCACATAGAGGAGAAGGGATGAGTTAGGTCTGGGAGGTGAAGTGATGGAAGAGAGCCTGTTGGAGCTTCTGGAAGGGTTTAGTAACAGGGTGAAGGAGGGTTCATATGGGGAGCCCAGAGCTGCCTCATATAAGGGGTGAGCAAGGAGAGAAAAATATGGAACCCAGGATCGTAAGAAGCCAGCTGTTCCCAGAAAGGACAGAATCTCCTGTTTAGTAGAGGGGACTGCAAGAGACTGGAATAGGGTTCTGGGTGTCCCAGACTTTGGGGTCCACCTGAGAGGCTGGCAAGGGAAATGACAGGGCTAGGGGCCTGGGTGGAGGAGAGGAGCTGCTGATGGTTCTGGGGTCAGGCGAATGGCGGGAACAAATGAAATAGAAGCTCCTACCTTAGCTAAGAAAATCTCTTCCCATTAGAGGCACAGAGCAGGTTGGCACAACCAAATATGTTTGGGTAAGAGGGATACCCCTGAAAATACAATTAAGTGGGTCTGGTGAAGCAGGTAAGGTTGTCCCCCAACCCCAACAATGGGGAGATGAGATGGAGAGATGGGACCCCAAAACTCCTTCAGGACTGAGTAAGTGGCCCCAGTGTTCAAAAGGAAGGAAGTGGATCACCCTGATACTCTAATGGCTACCCTAGGTTCCCTGTGAGAAATGACTGTTGTCAGGATGGAGCCTGGGTACCTTCAATTGTCCATCGCCAAGCCTAGGAGATCGGCTAGAGGGTGGTCTTCGTTTGATGTCCCCATGCCACAAGGTGCATGGGGGCAGTCAGCTGACCAGTGTCCCTCTTGGTGGCATTTTGGACAAGGCCCAGGAGGCCCGCATGGGGCAGAGCAGAAATGAGTCCGATGGCTTTCTCTACCACATTTAAAACAGGGACCTGGAGGCCTCCAGACAGCTGGTCGGATAGCCTGTGCCAGCATTTGGCAGTCTTGTTTACGGGCCCTCTCATCTCTAAGATTTCTGCCTGTGGGGTCAGGGACCCTCTCTTCAGATGCTTAAGTTTGGGCCGTAATGTCAGGGAAGCTCTGCAAGATGAAATGGGTCATAAGGAGCTGTCGGCCCTCCGGGCTCTCAGGATCTAGATTAGTATATTGTAAGACAGCCTTTGTAAGTTCTAGGAATAGAGACAGATTCTCTTCCTTATCCTGAATTATTTTTTGTATCTTTCCATGGTTTACTGGTTTGAGGGCAGCCTTATGAAGACCTGCGAGGAGGCAGATAGTGAACTGACCCCTAGCTATAGAACACCTGGGGAACTGCTTCTGCTCTGGGAGGATGGGCTGTGTTAGTCTGGTGGACCTTGTCTGCATGTATTCTAGCCTGTTCCAAACTCATCTGTGCTCCTCAGGAAGTACGTTACTAGCAAGGATATGTATATATCATGAAAGTAAGACTATACAGTTCGATAATATATTAGAATTGTTTAATAAAGGAAGTAGAATTAGAAGTATAAGAACCTAGTTTTTTTTTTTCCAATCTGAGAGAGTTCAGCTAATGAGAAAGGAACATGTACTTTAACCAGTCCACCCACCCCGCTACCTCTCACAAAGGAAGGATGGCCATTGGGTTGGCCTGACTGGGGTGAGGTCCCTTAGCAACTTGAAGACACGTGACAGGAGGAGGAAGGGTGGGAGCCAGAGTCAGGTGGTTGGAGTGGCCTGGCACTGGAGAGGAAGAGGGGGTTATTTGAGAGAAGGAAAGATCTGGAGGAGCCAAAGGAGCGGTCACTTAAGGAGAAGGAACAGGAGGTCAGAAAGAAGGGGATTCATTAGCAGAGTCCAAAGCAGTAGTGAAGGGCTCCTCTCGGTCTGGTTGCATGGCTAGGAGCATGTGGGCAGGTGAGTAGGAGTCAAGGAGAGAGGGTTTAGAGCTGAGATAGAAGAAGGCTTGGACATAAGGTAACACTTGCCCATTTGCTGACAGACGTTAGATAATCCCCATAAAATATTGGGGTCCATCGAGCCATTAGGCGGCCATTTTTTATTATTATCTAAAGGATACTTAGGCCATGTTTTAGTGCAGAGGCAGATAAACTTAGAAATCTTTAAGTAAGGCATTAAGCTAAGAGGTTTGAGGGTTTCCAAAAGGCATCCTAGAGGAGATGTGGGGCTAATGGAATTGGAAGCATTGTTTCCCATGGCTACGACAGAGAATAAAAATGAAAAGATAAAAAAAAAAAAAGAAAAAAGAAAAAACAAAAAACGAGATCCAGTGGCTAAAATATCTCAGGTGCCCTAGAGATCAAGCGAAGATTGATCGATTGGCACAAGTCACTCAGTTCTACGTCAAATGAAAGAGTGAGGGCCGGAGCAATATAGCCTGAGGAAAACAGAACAATATCTTAGACCATTGTCAGCCATGGGGGCCGACCGTAGCTGATAAAGACCATGGACACCAGAAGGATGCTGGATGATCAACAGTCATTCCCTTGGGTCCAGGAACTGTTTACACTGGCTGGTAAAGGAAAAACTCACCAATCGAAGCAGCCAGTGTAGTGGTATTGTGTTCCCCAAAATATTGTGCACCCTAATAAACTTATCTGGGGTCAGAGACAGAACAGCCACAATATTAAACATAGAGGATAGGCAGTGGTAGCACACACCTTTAATCCTAGCATTCCAGAGGCAGAAATCCATGTGTTCAAGGATACAGCCAAGCATGGTGACTCACGCCTTTAATTCCAGAAAGAGAGCCTTTAATCCCAGGGAGTGGTGGTAGAAAACAGAAAGGTATATAAGGCATGAGGACCAGAAACTAGAAGCATTTGGCTGGTTAAGCATTTGGCTGGTTAAGCTTTTAGGTTTTGAGCAGCACAGTTCAGCTGAGAGCCATTTGGATATGAGGACACAGAAGCCTCCAGTCTGAGGAAACAGATCAGCTGAGAAGTTGGCCAGGTGAGGTTAGCTGTGGCTTATTCTGTCTCTCTGATCTTCCAGTGTTCACCCCAATACTTGGCTCTGGGTTTATTTTATTAATAAGACTTTCTAAGATTCATGCTACAAGCCAGTGTTGTGCAGAGCGATCTGGCGGCCGGGCAAACAGGAAGTGGGCAGTCACAGCTGAAACAAGCCTCGGTTCAGGACCCGGGTGAGGCGCGGCAGAGCCTGCTTTGTCATGGCACCAATGTTGTTATTTGTGGCGCTGTTTACCAGGAGAGAAAGAACACGAGGTACAATGAAACCCACTACAAGAGTTTTATTAGGGGAGGGGAAGGGAGTGTGCAATAGGCCTACTAGAAATGAACAAATGGAGAGAGTGAAATGGGTGGAATCTGCTTTTATAGGTCCCCCCCACCCCATGCATGTGCATCTGGGTTTACGAAGCTATACCATGCATGTGCATAGATTATGTGATCACGTGGTGCATGGATTACGTAGGACGCCAGGCCCTGAGGTGACTAAGCATTCTGCCTGACTGCTGGACAGCACGTGTGCGGTCATGTAGCTAGGGAGTAACTACGAATTAAAATACCTCATATAGGAATTCTGTTGAGGACAAAGTTCATTGTGGAAGTGTGGACATTCTTAGAATCAAAATGGAATGCTTGTATAAGCTAACATGCTAAACATACAGGGCCGAGAGTAATAAAGGGCAGCCTAATGTGTCATCACCTCATAGAAACTGTTCTCGATCTACAGAGGCCACCACAGTGTTGAATAAAAAGCACTCCTGGAAGTATACGGACAGCCAAGTGGCTTTCTCTTCAACCTCACACTGATACCACTGTAGTGTAGGATTGTTGTTTCTAGAAAATGATGCCTCTCCCTTACATTTGTCTTTAAGACATCTCTGAACATTCATCTGAATAAGAACACAGTTGACCATGACTTGCAGGTGTCTGTACTCCCAAATATTGCCCATCAGTATTAGTATTGTAATTTAAGTTGACATGCAAACCAGAGTCTCAGAATTCCATACATTGGGGGTTGAATGACCCTTTCACAGGGGTCTCATATCAGATATTTACATTACAATTCGTAATAGTAGAAAAATTACAGTTATGAAGTAGCAATGAAAATAATTTCATGGTTGGAGGTCACCACCATGTAGAAACTGTGTTAAAGGGTGGCTGTGTCAGGAAGGGCGAGAGCCACTGCCCTAGGAAGAAACAAGTTGGGAAGAGATCCCGAGTCAGCCTTCTTTACTGCCCATTTCCTCCGCTGAATGGCGAGGCTGAAGAGGTGAATGTCTTCCATTGTACCCTGCTCCAGGACCAGTAACTGGGGTGGGGTAGGGGATGTAGAGGGTGTGGGAGTAGGGTAGGGTTTGCGGGGGCTCCACTTGCTTCCTGGCCAGGAGCGTGTGCATCAGTTTACCTCAGGGACTACAGAGCAGAATAACTTTTAGTGTAAACATGTCAGTATCTAAAGGCTACACTTCGACCTCTGTGCTCCTTGTTGTTCTCGTTCAGTCACAGAGGCCTAATTAGCTGGTTGCTGTCTGCAGCAGATGGCTTGCCAACGTTGTCCTCAGCACAGAGGATTACAAAGAGCTGTGTTAGCAGGACTTTCCTCTGCCATGAAAACCCAAGAGAAGCAATGCAGGAGGAAAGATTTATGTTAGTTGCAGAGGGTTCACTCCAGGGTTAGATGGGTCCTGTGGTTTCAGGCCTGAGGTGAGAAAATTCCCTGGTGGAAACATGGGAGATGAGGGTGCTAATCTCATGGCAGTCAGGAGTGGGAGGAGGTGAGAGGGAGCGGGAGAGACAGAAAGAGGAAGAAAGTAAAGAGGGGGAAGGGAGCTAGTACAGGGTATACAGGGTGTATCTCTTTAGAGCACACCAGCTTCCTCCAACTTGGTCTACTGCCTAACAAAGTCATCAAACTCTGAAGGTATCAGAAGAGTAACTCATTGATTAAGTCAGGGGACCAAGTCTTCTGTACATGAGACTTTGTGGGTACTTTATATTGAAACCACAACAATTTCTAAACATTCTTTTTTTTAAATTCTCTCTCTCTTTCTCACTTCCTCTTTCCTCCCTCTCAATCATACATTCTCTCTCTCTCTCTCTCTCTCTCTCTCTCTCTCTCTCTCTCTCTCTCGTAGTCATTCCAGCTTGGATCTGGAAGTTCCAACCCCCATTGAGACTCTGGCAACTGTCACGCCTACGAGGCGGGGCAAGGAGAGGCACCTGGAGACCCGAGAGCTGGATGGGCCAGTGTTCTCTCTGTGCACGAGGGACGCTGAACGGTGAAGGTAGACTGTGCAGAGCTCCGGAGAACACCGCTGGATTGCAATACACCTTCCCCAGACCCTGTGACCTACCTTTCACTTAATTTGTGAGTTACGCCATTAAATAAATATCCTTTTAACTACGTGGAGTGGCCAAAATAATTTCTCCAATTCTCTCTCTGTCTCTCTGTCTCTCTCTCTCTCTCTCTCTCTCTCTCTCTCTGACAAGGTGTCTCTATGCAGCCCTAGCTGTCTTGGAACTAACTATGTAGGGCAGACTAGCCTCAAACTCATAGAGATTCGCCTGCTTCTGCTTCCCAAGTACTGAGATTAAAGGCATGTACCATCACTACCTCATCCAGCTTGAAATTTATTTCTTTTAAAGGGCATAATTATGAAGCCTTTGGGTCCTGACTATATAGGGAGACTCTCTCAAAAACAAAAGAAAGGAAGGAAAGAAAAGTAAGGGAAGACATTCTCTGTGAAGTTTTGCTAATACCATGTTAACTGTATAATTAAAACTTGCATCCAATCTAGTGACCATACATTCATAGAAGTGCAGGCAGGTGCACAAGTGCATGCGTATTCTAATATATATTTGTGCCTATATAGTTTTTGCTACACGACAATGTATTGCTCATTGGTGGCCCACATTATGTGGTAGTAGCTCCGTAGACTGTATAATGCCTTGTGATGTTATAGCCTTCTTATTTTGTGTAAGTGTCCATTGTTCATGATATTTACACAATGGAAAACCCAGTAGTGAATTTCTTGCCATGTATGTAGATCTCTAAGTGAACTGATGTGGCTGCTTATATGTATAGGTATCTATATCCAGATCCACATGCACACACACACACACACACACACACACACACACACACACACACCCTCCTACTATTGAAAAGTGCTATCCTCAAAGCAAATTGTCATCTGTTTCAAAAAGCCTTCAGGAGTGAGTCTATGGATTGTTGGCATTCCCTGAGAGAAGGAGGAGGCAGACCCTCACCTGAAGGTTCAATCAGCTCTCCCAGCCATCTGTATGTACTTCTGCCCCAATTGCATATGGGGGAGTATCTGAGGAGGGACTAGAACACATAGGCTGGGGAAGGTTAGCTGAGAGCATTAACTGTGTAGCCGTAGGGAGCTGTCATCCATGCTGGGGGCAGGCTTCTCAGTTGAGAAACTCCACCTGACAATTTGGTTTTTGTGGAGTCATGGCATGATACACTTGGTGGAAAGTTTCTGTTCCAAATAGTGGGGCTGCAACTTCAGGCAATCAAACAGGGGAAGTGTTTTACCTCTGGACTAAGAGTAAGGTATGTCACACTGTCAACTCAACTGCTTTGTTCCGTTTGTCTGAGCCCTTAAAAGTTCTGGGGATGGCTCAGGTTTGATACCCTCAGTCCTGTGAGCTACACAAGCTCATTTTCTGAGGGAGGGAAAATAGCTTTTTGATGCAGCAGCAGCAGCGGGGAGGAGCTCTTAGTCATCCTAGCTTTCCTGGGCCCTGGCAAGAGCTACCATAAAAAGGAGTGATTTGAGTTTTGTAAGAAAAACTTATTATCCCATCGCTCTGCCTTGTGGTGACCTTTGAGTCTTTCAGCCCCACACATTTGCTGTTACTTTGGCAGAGACTGTGGGATATCCCTTGTCTTGATTTATACTCTTCAGTGCTGAGCACCAACAGCCTGAAGTTTGGACTGTTTCTTCTCCCCTTTCTTAAATAAACAAAAGTTAGCCTAGCTCAGTAATTTTAAAATTCACAAATAACTCATAGTTTCAAAATAAACCATAATCCATGAAACTTCAACCAGGATTTGCTTAAAATTATGTGAGTACATTTAAATATTATACAGAACTCAGAAAAATATGTACAAATTTGTTTGAGAACTATATTATCCTCCCAGCTGGGATTTGCCAAGGGAGAGGCCCAGGCTCATGAGAGCAATCTTTCCTTCTTGTTCTGGTCTAGCTGTAAATTTCTTCCTAACCTTGGTCAGGAATTAGGGATTAGAACCTTAGTTCTGAGAACTGTGATGTGTTCATTAGACTGTCATAGAGCAAATAGCAACCTATTGTAAAACCAGAGGCTGCATCTGAAATACAACCAGGAACCTGACTGGCGTCTTATTTTAATTGCTGTGCCTGTGTTCAATTTCTGAAGTCACCTGGAGCCACGCCCAGGGTTATTCCTTTCTTACTGCTATGTATTCACCTCCCCTTAGCCAACTGCAAAGGGAAAAGCATAATATTGAACAGGAACAGATGCCAGGAGCCCCATTTATAATCTATTAACACACGAAAATTTGACCAGGATCCATAATATTCTAAATAATAAGAGCATTATGATCAATCAACCATTATGCAAATGAAAGCAATGCTAGATTCGAATAAAAATCCACTCATAGATTCTAGGAACAAAGGGAAACACCTGGCCAACTTACTCCTTTGTCACTCACAACCCAACTTAAAGGATAGGTTAATTTTAATGGTAAAATTACTCTTTGAGGGCCCAGTGGGTAGAGCCACTTTAGGGCAGGCCCAGTGACCTGAGTTTGATGCCCAGACCTCACAAGTTGGCAGGAGAGAACCTCCTGAGAGTTGTTATTTGAGTTTTACTCCTCTGCCATTGCATGCCAATACCTGAGTACACACACAAGCACACCAAACAAAAAATAACTTTAAAGATGTTCCTTTTTGTTATTTTAGAATGTTCTCTAGCATCACCTACTTACAGTTTGAGAACTAATTGCTCAACTTTTATAAACCCATTTACATGTTCTGTGAAGTTACTGGGTTGGACCAGGTGTCCTTGGAAGTGTAGCACTAACCACTCAGCCCAGTTCTTACTCTGAGACTCAGATGTCATAAGGGTCAGGAGGCACCAATATCACACCAAACAGTCCATTAAGTACATGTACCAGACTTGAACAGTCTTCATAAATGCAGGATGAAAAAGGTTCAGAGAGAGGGAGGAGAGTAAGAGTATGGGCAAAGGAGGAAAAGCCCCAGCTGAGCTTTAATACACAGAATAGGAGTGTGTCTGATAAAGAGGTTTCTACAGAGGCAAGCCATGTTTACTATGGTAGCTAGTTGTATGTCAATGCTTCAGAAGTGGAGGTGCTCCATTTAGAAATTGGAATGGTGGTTATGGAGTGATGAGGGACTAGAGATGAAAATTTGGGGAAATGGAAAGTCTCATGCAGCATGCTACCTGGTTCTCGGGCTATAAAGTCTGAGCTGTAGGGAGAGAAAGAGTTATTAAGAAAGACCCAGAACTAGAGATTGAGGAAATAGAGACAGAGACAGAGACCAAGATAAGGGTAGAGAAAGTGTTGGGCCAGTAGAGATAGAGATAGAGATAGAGATAGAGAGTGGAAACAGGGTTAGATAGAGACAGGAATGAAGACAGACATAGATAGGTGGATGAGGGAGCAGAAAAGGGGGAGAGAGAAGATAGAAATCACAGAAGATTCTCTAAGAACCCACTGTATAATGAATACACAGGGATTGCTATCTAGGATGTATTTTTAAAATTCTCACAGATCATTAAGATATTGATATATAATCTAAGAGGGAAATTGTCAAATTTTAAGCAGGCCAGCACAGAAGAAAGCCAAATGTTTTGATAGATAAGACTTGGAAAGATTCCAGTTTGACATTTTAGTCCAGAAAATGCAAAGTAAAAAATAAAATATCATTTCACAGTATCAAGGGAATTCAAATATCATCAGGATCGGCGTGGGTACACATGGTTACATGTGGGTATAAGAGTTGCATGTCCTTTAGTGCAGAATTCCCACCCTAAATGTATCTGTTAGAGAAACCCAGGTAGACTGACAGGAGCAAGCACAGGGTGAGTGTGATTTTTTTCAATCCTTCTGATTTTGGTGAAATGGAAGTTATTTTCCTTAAAAACAGATGATTGAAGAAGGTTACCATACTTTCTCCATATTGTTATAGCTGTTAAAAATCAAGCCAGCATTTAGATGAAACTTCAAGAAAACAAGATGACAAATCACAGGTATGACGTGAAAGCATATGCAAGTACGACGAACTTAAAACAACAGGGAATAAATGAACTGACACATATTGTCCTGATTTCTTTGTCAACTTGTCACAAATTAGAGTTATATGGGAAGAGGAATCCCAATTGAGAAAATACCTCTATAAGATTGCCTGTAGGCAAGTCTGTAGGACATTCTCTTGATTAATTATTGATGTGAATGAGTCCAGCTTCCTGGGGTGGTACCACTCCTGAACTGGTGGTACTGGGTGGTATAAGAAAGCAGGCTGAGCAAGCCATGGGGAGCAATCCTGTAAGCAGTATTCTTCCACGGGTTTTGCATCAGTTCCTGCCTAGAGTTCCTACCCTGGCTTGCTTCATTGATGGAGCGTGATGCTGTGGATATCACTCTATATAAATAAACACTGATGGCCAGTGACCAGGCAGGAAGTATAGGCGGGACAAAGAGAGAGGAGAATTGGGGAAACAGGAAGAAGGAAGGGAGACACTGCAGCCACCGCCAGGAGAAGAGCATGTAGAGACGCCGGTAAGCCACCAGCCACGTGGCAAGCTATAGATTTATAAAAATGGGTTAATTTAAGATAAAAGAACAGTTAGCAAGAAGCCTGCCACGGCCATACAGTTTATAAGTGATATAAGTGTCTGAGTGATTATTTTATAAGTGGATTGTGGACTGCGGGGCTTGGGGAACCTGGAGAGAAGCCCTCCAGCAACAAATGGCGCCCAACAGCTCGAGTTTCCACCTTAAACCTGAGAATATTTAATAACCAATTCTAAACAGAGCCAAAACCAGGTTCCTGCTTCTTGTCTCATACGGGCAGCTAGACACCACAAAATGCGGGTTTGAACACTGGCGGGTTCCCTGGCGTTTGCATTTGACCAGCAGTATGGCGGAAATGAGGCATCTGCCAGCGGCAAATTAAGCTGTGTGGTAGATTTAGTCTTTACTAGTATTTTTTAAAAAAAAAAAAAAAAAAAAGAGGTTTCTGGGCTACACGCTGCTTTGATAAAAGCTTAGACCCACTATTTCTGAGACTTGATGACTCCAGAGCTGGCAGAAAACGTACAACTGCCATGTTGGGAAGCTGAAGTGGGCGGAGCCAGCAGCCACAGCGCCGTTTCGGGCTTACAATGGTACAGTTTAAAGCAATAGGCTCAAGGCTCAAGGTAATATAAAACATAAGCCACATAAAGATGGCTACCACACAGAGAATCTGGATTATGTTCTCTTTGATATTCATAACTAAAGAAAAACATTTGATTACAAAAGCTGTTGAGTTATGCCAAAATGTATATTTTAAAGGTACCTTGACTTCAAAATTTGGATATAAGGATATGTTACTTTGGAAAAGAGGTTCTGCTTTTGTTTCCACAGAAAGCCAGAGGCTGTGGACTTGTTCCAGATTAAGATACATCAGGTTTCACCAGCCAAGACCCCTGAAAGGACTCCGATGACACCATGGCCCAGATGATCCAACATCCAGATCGGTTTCAAGGCAACTGGTTCACACAATACAGCCTCACGGACTACCCCATAGGTCTAAAATTTTCTTTGCGTCCCATAAGATACAGCGCCCCCCTCCAGCAGGAAGTAGTAAGAGATGCTACGCCCAAATTCCCAAAATATACCAAGCTGGCTTTAGAGGTGGAATTGGCTCACTCCCCCTCTAAACCCAGACATATTGCTTTAAAAAAAAAAATGGTTAAGGGATTCTTGTGTCCCAAATCAGAAGAGCCCTCTGGTGTGGGACAGAGAAAACCAATATTTTTATTTAAAACAGGTTGATTATAAATGTGATCTCTTTCTAAAAAAGAAAAGGGATATGATATATAGGAGGATATGGAGATGATAAGATAAAAGGTAGATTAATGAACCTACTTTTAAAGAATAACTTGTTTAAAATGGTTTACATTGGTATAGATTTTAGTTTATGTTTAAAATGTTTTACATTGGTATAAATTTTGGTTCATTGATACAAACTTGAAGTTAATTTTGTTATACTCTCTCTATATATGTATATATTTCTATTTTTGTTTGAGGTGTTGTGTTTATATAACTCATTTAAAATTGTAATGGATAATTAAAAAATAGATTAATAATTAGTCATCTATGATAATCATATCTGTAGCCATGTTAGTTAAGTCTTCTAGGTATACATAGATATATTTCAGATAGATAGGTAATCTTCAAACACTTCATAGACCTGGAGAATATGGCATTTAAATAACTTAGAATTCTGTTGACGTGAGACACAATTGCTCCTGGCTGCACCAATTTGATCCCGAGAGAATGTTGGGCTTCTAAGACATTTCCATTTGGAAGTTTGTCTTTTTGGCACAAAATGGCCTACTGGGCAAAGAACTGCCCTTGCCTTGATGGCTGACAGTACAAATGCAATGCTGTCCTTTCTGGACAAGCGGACACAAGGAAAGCGACCACTGTACTCTGCCAAGACAGGGTAAGATGGTCTTTCAGAAATCCTGCTTCTGAAAATGGTCTGTCAGATACTCTAGGCCTGTAGCCAATTTGAATGCACCAACAATGCTGAAAAACATTAGGTGACTGTCCAGGCTGCCAGCTGTCTTGGTCTACTTTTGCAAGATTCCCGAAAGTTGCTTGCATCCATCTACCATTTCTCAGGTACCATTATGTTCCTTCTCAGGTCTTTGATGTGGTTGAAGGCTAGATAGTCGTAATTCCTCAGTTATGATAAAAGATAAGTTAGATATAAAACCTTAAACTCACAAATATAAGATAGATAGGACATCTTCTTTAATATTGTAACTATAATTCTTGCTCGGTAATTGTTTTGTTATATGTAATTTTACCATGTTAAAGTTAAAACCTTCCTTTTTAAAAAAAGAAGAAAGGGGAAGTGCTGTGGATATCACTCTATATAAATAAACACTGATGGCCAGTGACCAGGCAGGAAGTATAGGCGGGACAAAGAGAGAGGAGAATTGGGGAAACAGGAAGAAGGAAGGGAGACACTGCAGCCACCGCCAGGAGAAGAGCATGTAGAGATGCCGGTAAGCCACCAGCCACGTGGCAAGCTATAGATTTATAAAAATGGGTTAATTTAAGATAAAAGAACAGTTAGCAAGAAGCCTGCCACGGCCATACAGTTTATAAGTGATATAAGTGTCTGAGTGATTATTTTATAAGTGGATTGTGGGACTGCGGGGCTTGGGGAACCTGGAGAGAAGCCCTCCAGCAACAGCGTGACTTGAGGGTTGTAAACTGAAATAAACCCTTTTCTTCTCAAGTTGCTTTTGGTTGTGGCATTTTATTACAACAAAGGAACATAACTAATACACATATACATGTAGTAAAAGTAAAAAAAAAAAACATGCATGGCAACGGAATGGGCCAGCCCTATAGGAGGAGGGAGTGGAGAGCAATCAGTGGGGAGCTGGGCTGTGGCTGTTCTTCCTTTTTCTCATGTAAAGTAGAAGAACTTCTAATGATGTGGTCTTGACAGCAAAATAGGTTTTTAATTCTCCACAAGTTCCTTTTGAAAAATAAACCAAGTAGAATGGCAAATGGGACACTTACTTGAGGCACATTAAATGAAACCAGAAGGAACCCTTCACCTACTTCAGATTATGGTCAGGATGTTTAACTTCCTAGAGCAAGAGTATTATGGGATATTTATATACTGTGTGAAGATGTGTCACTGTGATTGGTTTCATAAAGAGTGGAATGGCCAATAGCTAGGCAGGAGACATAGGCAGGGTTTCCAGGGAGAGAGAGGAAGAGGAGGAGGAGTCTAGGTGCATGGACTGACTATACTAGGGAAATGCCAGGAGACTCTGAAAAAGTCAGACATATGAAACAGAGCAGAGGTAACCGAGCCACGTGGCAGAATGTAGATTAGTAGAGACAGGTTAATTTAAGTTATAAGAGCTAGTGGAACAAGCCTAAGCTAATGAAGCCTAATTAATTTCATAATTAATAAGAAGTTTCATGTTGGTATTTGGAGGCTGGTGATCCAAAGATTTAACAAGAAAGCTTGCTACAAAGAAGAATTAAATTAAGTTGATTGACAGAATGGTGAGAAATTAATGGGACTATCAATGGAACCCATAAGCCCAGAAGACAAAAATATTACAATAGACATCTATTCTTACTCTAGATGGAAACCAGAGAAATATTTCTGAGGTAGTCTAGGAGGAGGGAGAATCCTCTACAGCTGCAGAGATGTGGGAAAGCCTGTATGAAGACCTGAAAAGAGTGGGGAGGATTATAAAGAAATTTCATCTCAGAAGTCAAGTACAATAAATTAAACTGCCAGCTAATTTGCATTTAAGAAAAGTTATCATTAAAAAAAATTAACCTAGTAAATAAAAAACATAAACTGTATATTATTCTATAGACAGTCTAGCCCAGTTTCTGTAGGCAATGGGCATGGGGAGCAGAACCCTTGTTTAACTTTCCTTTCTGAAGCATCTTGGTAAATGTAGAAGTCCCCTCAAGGGTAAGAAGTGAATGCAAAAGTGTTTTTGCAGCCTTAGTTAATTTTTCTATTCAGCAGGAGAAAAAGAGATAAGTCTGAAGCTTCTACAGAACCAGTGGATTCATTTCTAAAATTTCTATTTAGGTTGCTTATTTTCAGATGTGAGCTAGTATGATTGGTTTTGCTGGACTTTAATATCACCTAAAATACATGCTTGTTGCCCATCTTTTTTTTTTTTTTCACAGCTGTAATTTGTGTCTGCCATATAGGCTATGAACAGAATTGTTGCAAATGGTCACATATCCCACCCCATATAGTACACACTCACAGTACCATGTGGAAGGCCATATCTCTGCTACTTTGTTAAACATCAAGCATCTGTACAAACTCTTTCAAGTATAGTGATGGTCAAGAAGAGCTGGTATATTTTTTGAGCTGACTTTGAACTCTGTGGTGTTAATAGGTTCAGTTAACCACTTCAGCGTATTACCAGAATAGTGAGGTCAAAGCCTGAGTCCTGGTAGGTCTAAAAATCTGGGCTTGGCTGCCCCTCCTCAATATGTCAATTCAAGAGACAACTAATAGTGAAAAGTTGAAAAAGGAGATTTATCGATAGTCTCATTCAGAAGAGGAACCTGAGAAGAAATCCAGTGACTGCCCCTCCCAAGTCCATCCTTAGAGTCCCGTCATGAGGTTTAGGTTTAAACAGAGGGTAAGAAATGTGCATGACTAAGCAGTCTTGGCAGATGTAGCTCCTTCTGTCACCACCTTTGTCTCTGCTCTCATGTCTCTTCTGCGAAGTAGTCTGACAAGCTGCCAGAACTGTGTGACATCCTTCCTAGTGACACCAGGCTCCCAGCATGAGAATTCTGGGGGAAATCCAAATTCCTGGGGTCCATTATCTCAATAGTCTGATAGCCAAAGGGGAAGGAACCAGGGTCTGTCCATAGAGTCCCTTCCTTCCTGCCAGGAAGGTTATTAATCATTCCCATCTCTGTACAATGAGCAGTGGAAGCAGAACACAGTGGTCCTTAGGTTCTGCTGTGGATATCATTCTATATAAATAAAACACTGATGGCCAGTGACCAGGCAGGAAGTATAGGCGGGACAAGGAGAGAGGACCTGGAAGAATTATCTCTGCATTTCCACATCCATCCATGTCCTGAGGACCTGGCCTGTCATGTGCTGTTAGTTTTCTGCAAGTTCTTTCCAATGGCTTCATCTATATGTCATAATTATTCGGCTTTATTTTCATCAACTTTGTGAAGTTTCATATCTTTTGCAAGTTGTCAAATTTTAATTGACACACTGTTACAATAGCACTGGAGACCTATTCAGAGAAAACTATTTCTTTTTTTGTCAAAAAGAACCATTATTTACCTCTGGGTAGAGACAATGGTATTCCTTAAAAGTTAATCCAGTTGGGTCAAAGAACCACCCCTCAGGAAGGCAGATTCTCCTTAAATCATGCTAAAGAGATAGGAAAAATAACTATTCCTTGATGAGATAATTGCCCCAGTTAAAGTTTCTATTGCTGTGATGAAACATCATGATCAAAAGTAAGTTGGGGAGGAAAGGGTTTATTTGGCCTACGCTTTCACATCATTGTCCATCACTGAAGGAAGTCAGGATAGGAACCTGGAGGCAGGAGCTGATGCAGAAGTCGTAGAGGGGTGCTGCTTACTGGCTTGCTCATCATGGTTTGCTCAGCCCTCTTTCTTTTAGAACCCAGAACTGCCAGCCCAGGGATGGTACCCCCTCATAAAAGGGTGGGCCTCCCTCATCAGTCACTAATTTAGAAATTGTCCTTTAGCCAGATCTTATGAAGGTATTTTCTCAAACGAGGCTCCTTCCTTTCAGATAACTCTAACTTGTGTCAAGTTGACATAATTGGCCAGCACATTAATGTACTTCTCTGCCCCAGAAAGCACGCCCTTATGCAGTTGCTCCGAAGCCGCCTTTAGGCTCTGTTAGGTCTGTCCACCTTTCTGACTCAGAAAAGAGTGACTTGCCCTTAAAAAATTATATATTTTTCTATTTTAGCAATTAGAATATAATTACATCATTCCCCTTTCCCTTTTTTTCCCAGTCTAACTCCTTCCTTCTACCCCCTTTATCTCTTTTCTTTAATTGTTGATAACTATGCACATACCACATATATTCCTAGATATAAAAATACAATCTTCTCTGTCTGTATAACTTTACTTGTATGTATGTGATTTCATGGCTGTCCATTGGTGTTGGATAACCAATTGGTCAAGTCTCCCTGGGGAAGATTCTTCTGCTCTCAACATTCCTAATTGCCTGCGGTTATTTGTGTGGGGTTGAGGCCCCATGAGCTTTCTTCTTTCCATGGCAGCATGTCTGCTATCTGTTGGTGTTCTCCTTGATCAGGTCTTGTATAAGCAGCCATGCTGGTGACCCTAGATGGGTGAAGCTTCTAGGAAATGTAATCTCGCCGCAAACTTCCTGCTCCTCTGGCTCTTACAGTCTTTATGCCCCTCTTCTGCTATGATCCCTGAGCCTTTTTCATCTTCTGTATCCTTCTTTTAGATGTTGGCCACATGCTTTCCCTGGTGCTCTGGACTTCCTCACTATTTCTCTAAAATTCCCTCCGTCCAAGCCATTCGGCTACTTATTTGCCAACTCAGAAACAGGCTTTCTCTCCATCTTTCTTCTACAGGAAGCTGATAGGATTCACAGTTTTCTTGCTCTGTTTTTGTTTGTTTGTTTTGTTTTTATTCCTAATAAAATTGTCCTTGAGCTTTCTTTTGAGTCAGTTCTTAGTTTCTTTTATTAATGAGACTAAGAACCCCAAGAAGAGGCCCCAATTTCCCTCTATTGTGTCATGACTCAAATGGGGTTCCCTCAAATTTAATGTTTCATGCATTTGACAGGGTTTTTTTTGTGTGTGTTTTAGGTTGGCGGTATTTTGTTTGTTTGTTTGTTTGTTTGTTTGTTTTATTCAATGGTGACAACAGTTTGCAGTGGCCAGGACTCAGGTAAGAAACACTGGAACTCACCTCTGTTGCTGTCAAATAAACACAACTGTGGCTCTCATCTTACAAAGGAGGGACCCAGTTGTGTTCAGGACATTGCTAATGAAGTGTTTTGTGAAGCAGAGTCAAGCTGTGAGCCTATATCCGTTTGTATTCTGGAGCTCAAGTCATTGCAGCATTTGAAACTTGGCTGTGTGTTTCTGAGGAAAAGGAAAAGGGAAGAAGGGCCAGGTGATAAACTTGTTAACCTCATAATAATTGGGGTTAATTATGTGACCCAGGTTTTGATTCTTCAGTGAATTTAGAGAGGCATTCAGGACACAGAATTAGAGAAAGGGGAGAATTTAGAGGGTATTTACTATGTCCACAATTTCCTTGTGAGAAAACTTGATTGAAGCTAGATAACTTTAATATCTCCTATCATGTAACTCCTTAGTTACATAGATGATCTTAAAACTAGAACATCTTGCTTTTTCCAAGGTACATTTGTGACTGGAAATAATGTTTCCATTATTATATTGTGAGATTATAAGTTCTTAATAACATGACATTTTTCCCCCTCAAACTGGCAACTATCACTTACACTCCTGTTATGTTAGACAATAGGCACCTGACACTAGATGATTCCTGTGCTAGCAGAATATAGGGAAGTGAGTGGCACTAGTTTTAACACAATGTGATGGTGAACTTCAGGGCTCAGAGAGGGCTAGGCAGGGCGTCAGAGGCTTAGTGGGCCCAGGAAATTATTTTCCCAAAGTATAGCAGGATGTGATGTCTTGAAGGAAGAGTAAGAACTGTGTCCACAGGGAGGGGATGTTCCAGACGCTCCTCCCTATATAGGCATGTGTGAGACATGATTTCAACAGTTGGAAGCTAAATATCAGTTGAAAAAGAGAAGTAGAAAGAGGGAAGGAGACAGAAAAAGTCTAGGGGGGACTTCCCAGAGGGAGGAGCAGATAAGAGATGGTTTCATAAAGGCTGGCCTGTATGCGAGATGCAGAAAGTGACAAGAGAACAGATTAGGAGGCCTGGAGATGAGTGGAGACAAGAGGGTAGAAACGTTCAGATTTCCGCGATGGGAAGAACGCATAGAGGGAGGGAGGAGCTGGAGCAGTGACAGTGAATTTAGACTGTGGAGATTGAGGTGTTTAGGGAAATGCCGTAGCTAGTCGTAAGCTGCAAAATAATAATGAGCCATGGGGATGTAATCTGAGACAGGGTACAGAGTGAAGAACCTTCACCACCCAGGGTAGTAATGACCCAAAGGGACCAAAGATGTAAAATTTAAAATGAAAGGAATATTGAAACATTCCACTTGAACACTAGGCAAGATGTAAAAACAACTTTGAAGCCTGGACCCTTTGGGGAGTGGTTTTTACAAAGATATCCACTTGTATAATTTTAAAGCCAGTCTAACCACAAAGGCCACTTACTACATAGAGGAGAGATAGCTTCCCCTGGTTGTCATAGATTTACTTGCTAATGGAGTATGGTTTTTTTTCCTCTCACTTAGAGCTGGAATACTCTGCCTCATTCATCTTTGCTCAGTGTGTGATCTGGAACAGCTCAACACAAATAATAACTCCAGTTGAGACACTGATAGCACTGTAGGGTGAAGTGTGATACCATCTATAGATGAGGAAGCACAGTGACTGTCCTCACATCCCCCAAGATCACAGGTCCACTCAGAACCTCCCCTCCCCCTGTGACAGAATTCAGGAGAGGCAGAGAATTCAACCACCAAAGAAAATGGGCTCTACCCCACCCCAACCACCTTCAAGAACCACAGCTCTTGGAAGACTATTTTAGGCTAATGAGGACAATGTTTTCAACTGAGACTCAAGATCCATTAATGAGTTGTGAAGTTATCTTGGTAAATAACAATACTCTTACTTTGAAAATAGCCTGGAAAAGACTAGAATAAAGTATAATAGACTAGAATGTCAGAGCACCTAATACCTAGAACAAATCAATGATGGGAAATCATCAAGCATGGCCAGGACAGACATGAAAGCTGTTTTTGGTAAAGTAACAACCTGAGTAAAAGGTGAGGAAATTAATAGTGTGTGGGAGCATCAAGAAGGTCACAATAGCTGTGCTCAGCACATATGGGAGTGATAGAGGTAAAACTGGACCCTGACCAGGCCCTTGTATCGAGTTATGAGTAACAACTAAGATGTGAGCACATTCTTCCACAGGCAGAGAACCACAAAAGGCTCTTGCTCTCAGATGCATTATAACAGTGTGTCTGAGAGCTGTGGAGAAGGTTCATCCATGCAATAACCAGACAGCAGTTGCAGGTACCCAGACACAAAGAATAAGACATATGTATGTAGACTTCCTGCTGCAGAACAGCCCATGTAGCACATGCTGTCTAGATCTCTCACAGGTTCTATGATAGTGCTCTCTCATTTTCTATATATTAGAAAATTTCTTGACCCCCCCCCAGATCCCTGAGTTGTGTACTATGCTCATGGCCAGATAACTAGTGTGCTCTTATTCAGTGTCTGTGTCCTGAAGAAGGAGTTTGTCCTGTTCTCAGATGCATCTTCACAATTCAGTATGCCTCATACACTGCTGTTTAATAATACTTTGTTGAATGAGTGAAGAGCTAGTGACAGTTACCACAGAAAGAAAACTTCAGAGCAAGGGACCTTGGAAAGGGAAGCTAGAGGGTTTCAGGGATTCACCAAGCAAAGCAACCAACAAAGCAAATATTAAGCCAGTATTCCTTTAAATACACAGTATTCCACCTATGTTCTTGTCCAGATACTGTGCTGAACCTAGGAAATCAACATGGCTAAGACATGGTGTCCTAACAGGATGTGGCTGGCAAATGGAGCTAATTCTTACAGATAACATTCCCTAGAAACCAAATCCTGCTCACAGTATTTTATATACATTAACTTTATGAGGCAGGCAGAGACTGTTATCTCTATTTTATAAATAATAAAACTAAGCTACACAGAGTAAGTGCCTTGCCTCAGCACTATTGTAAGTAGCAGAGCTGGGGTTTGGTTTTATCTTTAATGCACTACAATTGGATCTCTAGACTGAGATTGGGGCACAGGTAGGAAACAGACACACTTGAAATTACACAGTATCAGCTGTGCACACACCACCCACAGATGTCGCAGAGAAGATGACTGTCTGTCCACAGGGGCAACTCTTGGAAGGAGCCTCAGAGGAGCCATGTGTAATAGAGAATTGAGGGAGATATTGAACTTTGCCTCGTGGAAATGGCACTGGTGGGCATCTCAGGGGTCAGGGTTTCCAGGTAGGAGAATCAACTGGATGTTGGATCGTATTTGGATCTCTGGAGAATACTTGAAGTCAGAGAGTCAGAGGATTTATAAGAGGCTGCTGGACAGGTCATCAGGAGGGTTGTCTGCCACTTTATGGATCCAAGTCTTGAGCTTGAAGCCTAGAGACACAATGTAATCATAAGCAAGAGGGATGAAGTATGACAGCATACAAGATTAGAATTCTGCATAGTGACAAGGGCAGAATGGGCAGGGGTGGGCAGAGGAAAGAGGGGAGAGGAGAAATCTGAAGGTAGCTGCCGTCACCAGCCAGGAGAACATGAGTTAGTAACTGTGGGCACTGAAGCCAAGGACTTAAGAATGCTATAGATTTGGGAAGGTACTGGGTACAGGATGAAACAGGACTTAAGTTAGGGTTTTTCCAAGATTCTTGACTTAAAAACAGGGCTACTGAAGAGAGGTAGGCTCTGGTTAGGTCATGCTTTATGAAGAGTAGGCCACTTTTCTAGTATGAAGTCAAGCGCTTGGTTATGTGGGTACCCACTAAGTAAAAGATTGAACCTCAGAAGCACTAGAGAAAGTCGCAAATATAAATGATATCACCAAGGACAGAAGAAAACCAAGATCCCACTGAAGGTCTGTGCACAGGGCTTTGGGGTGACATTGTGGGTATGAAATCAGTGGGGGTGGAACTCTGTATTTCTGTACCTGAACCTCTATCTTATCTTTGTCCCTTGAAGGACCCAGACCCTTACAGGGTTTGGTTTATGTAAGAAGCTCACTAGGTGTTTCTTGGTATAAACACCTTGGAAAGTGGTTGGTGCTGTGTAGACTCCCTCAGAAAGAGCCACTGAAGACCTGTTGATTCCATCCCAACTGCTGATGCTTCTAGAAGGAATTATTCTCAGTCTTACAGACAACCCGTGCTGATCTGCTGATCTGTCTTCCTAGAAATCCCATCTCCCGTTAGTTGCTGTGTGAAATCCTCATCTTCTTCCTGAGTCCATTTTACTCCTTCCAGGAGTTCTTTTCTGTCATCAATTCTGAGCCAAACGACCAGCAAAGCCACCCCCACCCCTGAGAATTAATTAACCATGCTTGTATGCAAACTCTTGTTGCATAGACCATATAAATGACATGGCATGTTCACATCAGTGTCTCACGGGAGGAGGGAACTGTGCACTTCCAATGTCTTAATGATCAGTGAATGGGGCAGCTATCCCAGAAAACCCAGCTTTAGGAAAAGGTTGAGGAATTGGATGGCTCATCTTCTGGTCAACACATAGGACACTAGAGGGCGCTAGCAGCCCAGTCAGACTAGAAGCTGTTATCATAAGAACACAAGGTTGGAAATGTTCTAAATGAAAGCAGAACTTGACCCTGGATCTCCATATTTCCTTCAGACAGTAGACAAGGTGGATGGTCTTATTTCTGACTCTCTGCTGTGAACACATGACTGGATTCCAAATGACCATCTGCCCCATCTCTCACTTGAAATGCCTGCTCACCCCCATCAGAGGTATGTTTATGATCAAACCCTGTCTGAGGCTGTTTCGCAAGGCCCTTGGCAGTTACCCCATCCACCCTTGTCACAGCTTGTTGATCACTTAGGTCATGTTGTGCACTCTTTTTCCTCTACACAAATCCACTCCTACCTTCTTAGAGACACCAGCTCTAAGGTTTGCAAGGACACACCGCCTCTGTCTCTGAGTGCTCACTGTGATTTTAAGTACTTCCATTGGTCATTTTCACAGTGTGTGTCTTTTTAAATCCATAGTTCCCCAGACTGACAAAATGTGAGATATATGTACATTCTTAGTGAATAACTGACTGAAAGATTCAGAGAATTTTAAACACTTCTAGAACCTTATTTCAAACAGGAAGCAACACCAGGCTTCCATCCGATAGACTGAGTCACTGGTAGAAATTCATGCCGGAACTCCCACTGGTGGAAAACAGGATGGATTACAGGGATTCAGGAAGTCTGAGCTAGTGCAAGAAGGTAGAAATCCTAGTAACTACCTGAGAGATTCCCTCCAGGTGGAGGAAGGTCAGATTGAGGGGACCCAGTGGATGCAGTGAGTTTAAATCTAAATGTCAACCTGAGCCTGGTAGGATGGGTTAGAAATGAGTAGAAAAAAAGGTCAGATTATGTGGTGATATTTAATTTGTGCTGAAATGTGGTGATATTTTATTTGTATGTTAATAAATAAAGCTTGCTTGGAGATCAGTGGGAAAAGGCCAGCCATTTTAAGTAAACAAGAAGTCAGGCAGCACACACCCTTAATTCCTTAGCAGGCAGGATCTCTGTGTGTTCAAAACCACACTAGGGAACAGAGCCACGCATGGTGACACATGCCTTTAATCCCAGTACCAACCATAGAGGCCTGAAGGTCTGTACAGACAGACAGACTGTGACAGAACTGTGTGGAAGAGGAAGTGAGGTAGCTGGGCTAAGATAGGCAATGAGAGGGCAGAACAGCAAGGCAATAAAGGCGTGGGTAGACAGGAAGTAACTCGCATTTGGAAGCTGCAGAGTTGGTGAGGTAAGGTTGGCTGGTGGCTTTCCCTATTTCTCTGATCTAAGGCTTTCACCCCTATATTTGACTTTGTGTTTTTTATTTAATAAGACTATTTTAGAAATTCGTCTACAAGATTACCCATGTCTTGACCTGGCTCTGCAGAGAAATGACTAGAACCAGCTTCCTGATTAAACCCCCAGGTGTAGATGTAACCAACCGTCTTATTAAATAAGAAACACAGAAACAATGTAAAAGAGAAGGCCGAGAGGTCAGAGCTCAGAGCTAAAATCTCACCCTTCCTCCTGCGGTGGTCCCAGCTTCCCGAAAGAGAGCTATTTCCCTGTGTGTAAGTCGTTTCATAGTCATTCTGCCTTCTCATTGGTTGTAAACCCAAACACATGACTGCCTCGTCACTGTCTGTATGTACAGCCCCCCAGGTCTTAAAGGCATATGTCTCCAATGCTGGCTGTATCCCTGAACACACAGAGATCTATGGGATTAAAGGCGTGTGCCACCACCGTCACACTCTTTCTATGGCTCTAATAGCTCTTACCCCCGGGCAACTTTATTTATTAACATACAATCAAAATCACATTTCAGTACAATTAGATTACCACCATACCCAGGTGATGTCATTCATTTCTAAGGTGCTAGTTCAGCTTATCAAATACCATAGTATGTTCTCTGTTCCCCTCCCTCCCACATTCTGTTTGAGAAGTATACCTGTACTATGAATGTCAATCCAGGTCACCAGACTGCTTGTCAACAGTTTTAGCCACCAGGGAATTGCAAGTGTCTTTAACCTCACATGTGATTATGTTGAAGGAAAGGAGGGGAAGGAAGAGAAGAAAGTGACACCAGGCTTTTTAATACCGTTGACCTACTGGATGCCCTGAATGGTTCCTGGGCTGATCTTCTCCATGATCCTGAAGTGCCAATGGACACATGCAGCAGGATGCAGCTGGTGCTTGTGAAGGAGAATGGTGTTCTTTCTGCAAAGGGTGGTGATTTTCCTGAAGAATTATTAATAACCATTCTGCAGACAGTGCACATGAACATGGTGTTTCCATCTTTGAAATTGTTGCCCAAATGTTTTATGTCAAAATCTTGTCACACTTCTAGTAAACTCGTCATGGTGGCTATTCTTGGTAGTCAATTTGACTATATCTGGAATGAACTACAATCTCAAAATGGAGGGCACAGTTGTGATCTGGATCTTCAGGCAGTATGACTCATGCCTTTAATCCAGATCTTGAGGTGGGAAGACACACCTTTAATCTGGCCACACATTCTGCTGGAAGCCTATATAAGGACATGGAAGAAGGAAGGTTGCTCCATTCTTCGACTGCTTGCTCTTGCCTGGTCAGCATATTCATTCATTCTTTCACTGGCATTGGAGCCTACTTCTTGGGGATTCCAGCATATACAGAAGACCAGATGAGACATCCAACTTCGTGGGACTGAGCAACTACTAGATTACGTTCACATTCACAGCTAGCCGTTGTTGGACTGCAGCCTCTAAGTCATTCCAATAAATTCCCTTGTGTGTGTGTGTGTGTGTGTGTATTCATTCCATAAGTTCTCTGACTCTAGAGAACTCTGACTAATACACTCATTTTCAAACTGAGGAAAATTAATGACCATTACTGACCACTTACCATTCTCTGGGGACCAAACAGCATCCATGCAATCCTTGCTCCTACAATTCTGGTAGACTAAATTCCAGTTTCATCTACTTTGTACAGCTCTTGGAGTAATTAACTGAGGTGATTCAGTGCTTTTGTGGCTGGTATGATACCTACACTCCAAACAGGTGTGTATATAATAAATAAATAGACAAGGAAGCAGATACCAAGAGAGCTTTTGTTTATGAAAGTTGGCAATGGTTCTCCTGATCTGGTTTGCTGGAGTGACACAGATCTGACTACAACTGCTCTCGGGATACTGTGCAGCTGTGCTGAGTCCCCAGAACCGGTCACATCACATAGTGTTGACCCCTGTGGGGTTGAGGGCCTCACTGTTGCCCACTGTATGATCCTTCCGACCTGGTACTCCACCTCACACAGGCATGGCCGGGCGCCTGGTATCTGCAGTACCATGCTGTCTCCTGGCACACGAGACCCATGCCAGGCCCACATGAAGTGCTACTTTTGCTGCATTGATTTGCTTTCTTTTTTGGTCTGGGAGCCACAGCTCCAATTCCACCTTCCTCAGTTTTTCCAAGCAACTCTGCCCCACAGTCTGGACAGCCGCAGCATAGCTTTGAGTTCTCATGTCCATCTGATCCACACAGAAATCTCGACTCTCTTTTGTTTTCTGCTTTGCAAAAATGAATGACTTCCCCATAAGCCTTTCACAGTTGGTGTGTAAGAGTGTGTACCCACAGATGGAGAGTAATGACTTCAATGATTTCGTCTTCCCCTTGCAAAAATATACTTTATAAACCTATTGCCAGGATAGCTGTATTTCTTCTAACTTCCTGGTTTACTTTTATCTTATGGATGCTGTGAGTCTGTATTTCTCTCTCTGCAGGCCATCTAAAGACATTCCATTTAGATATGTGTCATGTACTCTGATTGATATTCCTGAGACTAAGTTTCTAGACTGTATTGTATAAATCAGAGATTTTAAATTAAAATTATGTACATTATATGTCAGATATAAGAGGAATGTATTATCTTGTTGTCTATCTCATTTAAATTTTAGTGTTTCTAATTTTTATTTTGATATATCAAATTTTTCTCATAAAGAAATACTTTGCTACTATAGAGCCCTTTAATAGCCAATAACATAAGTACAAAGCAACACGGAGCATAATGTAGACTTCCATGTTTTCTCTTTCAGTGGAACTGAGGAAGCCAGAGTCTTGTCCTGTCCTGCCCACCCCCCCATCTCTAGCAGCCCTCAGGCCGTCCAGGAAAGCCAGGATAGGGCCAGTGCTCACAGAGCCCTGTGGGTCTGCAGGTCCTCACACCAGCTCTCTCCTAGCAGCTCCCTAGCTGTGCTTTCCAGCCCTTCAGCACTGGAGAGAATTGAATTTGCTTCCACTTAGTTCCCAGTGGGTTGCCATGCTCCCTGTGGGTCCTCAATAAATACTTACTAAATTGGATATTGCCCGGTTATCTCCCCTTCCTTGGTTCTCAAGGTCAGCCAGTCTCTGATTTTCTATTCTTACAGTTCTCCTTCATTTCTCTTGTCTCTGTTGCACAGGCACACGCATGCACCCACGCACCTTTCTGTATCTGTGCTTGTTCCCCTCCAGAATTGTTACATTTTCCTAAGAAACTTGACACACTAGTAATGGAAGGAGGACTACAAGAACAGAGAATCGGGGACTGGCCAGCCTGAGAAACAAGGAGGGGGGATAAAAGGGCAACCAATATACTACATATTCAGAATAATCCATTTAGTATTTTTTCTTGGAAACAGTTTTCAATCTTCAGCTGGAGGCACCAAGGAAGGTGGATTGGTCTCTATTCCCCACATACCATCACAAGGCAAGCACTGGGCCACAGGGTTTGTGGTCCTCTGGGCTTTTGGCTCAACTTCTGCCCAGACAGACTGCATTCCTCTGTGCTGGGACACCAGGCACACTGAGCCCAGAGGGAATACCCCGCCTCTCGTGTCTTGACTGTTTTAAACTCCACTCCAGTTTTTTTGGCCTGAGATACTGGCACAGGAACACAGTTACACAAAATCCTGGAGCCGTGTGCTGCTCCCCCAGCCTTCGGTGACTTGATTTCTTAAGGACTGCAATGGTGCTCTTGACTCCCTCCAGCTACTGTCTGGTGAACGTAGGAAGAGAGTGATGGCCCCTGTGCTTCACTGTGTTGCCCTTGGCATATTTCTCTAAATAGTATTTGTGCCTAGGAAAGTAACAACCAAAATGGCACTAAAGGCTGGAGGTATCATGCGTGGACAGCAGGGGAAACCTCTGAGGAGAAGCATGTCGCCTGGGTACTTTATCCCAATAATGTGCCTCATTTAATATGCTGTGTATATGTATGTGTGCATGTATGTTTGGTTATATGTGTGTTTGGGGAACAGAGGACAATCTTGGGTATCTTTCTTAGGAGTCATTCGCCTTGGCTTTTGAGAAAGGGCCTCTCACTGGTCTGGAGGTTGCCGATTAGGCTAGACTTGCTGCTTATCAAGCTCCAAGGTTCTGCCCATCTCCTTCTTCCCAGGGCTGGGATTGCAAGCATGCACCATGATGTCCAGCTCTTTTATATGGGTTCTGGGCACTGACTGTGGGTTCTAAGGTCACTATGGTGGCTTCCTGGTAGATGAGGAAAGAGGCTGGAGAAGTCTAGTGGCACATACCCAACAGCAACACCACACTTGTTAAATGTGTGTGTTTTATGTCCTCAAGGGCAGTGTTTATGCCTCAAAAAAACTCTTCAAGGTTATTTTGGTATAAAATGTTTCTCATGTTTATGCATTAGTTTGTGATTGTTACTAACACATTCATAAATTGGAAAATTTTACAGTTACTTTGGAGTAATTCTTTTAATTTACAGTCTGACTTAATTGAGTCCCTTAATATTTAACCACTTTCATTAACGTAATTTATTTTTGTTTCTTTTTTAAAGTGCATCAACCATTTGATTTAACAGACCTCTTAAGAGATTCTTATTCTTATAAACCTGGTAAATGAACTTATGGTATGTCAGAACTCAGATTCTCATCAGTGTTCTGAGTAATATTTAAGTCTGAGGTGTAATTCTAAAATAATGACTCAACTGAACAGTTTAACTTAAAGCTACAAAGCTGACTGTTCTAAAGGCCTGAGTCTTCTCAAATATTCTTAAAAATTAAAATTCTAAGTGTGCACACCTTCCTAAAAACAAATATTTCAGAGTTATCACATGGATGCTTGGGTTCTCAATATATAACAGTCAATGTTGGCATCATTATAAGGAGAGAACTCTACCATCTGGAGTGACTGTTTTCCTTTGCAGTGTTGGCATCCTTGAGCAGTGCTGCCGGGTGTCAGTGAGTTGCCTTCACCTGAGTTGTGTGTCTGAGTTAAGACCACCAGAGAGCCACCTGGCCTGTGTCACATGTCCAATTCTCTCTCCTATAGGCGGAATGTATGCGTATGAGGGTCTCTCAGGTAATTACATTATTTTCCCAGAGGAATTTTCCAGATGCAATCAAAACTCTGTGGTGATACATTTGTAATCTAAGAAATAAAGCTTGCCTGAAGATCAGAGGACAGAGTCAGCCACAGAATTAGCCACAGAGGTCAGGCAGTGGTGGTACACACCTTTAATTCTAGCACTTGGGATCACAAATCTTTAATCCCTGTACTAGGAAGGTTGAGACAGGAAGTGATATGGCTGGGCAGAGAAAGGAATATAAGGCAGGAAGAGACAGGAACTCGTGCTCTTTCAGGCTGAGGAATTGGTAAGATAAGAGGTGGTGGTTGTGGCTTGCTCTGCTTCTCTGATCTTTCAGCTTTCACCCTGATATCTGGCTCCAGGTTTTTTTTTCCCTCATACTAATTTTTTATTAAGAAATTTTCTATTCATTTTACATACCAACCACAGATCCTCCTCTCCTCCCTCCTCCTGCCCCCCACCATTCCCCCCAACCTACTTCCCATTCCCTCCAAGGCAAGGTCTCCCATGGGGAGTCAGCCCAGCCTGGCACATTCAGCTGAGGCAGGTCCAAGCCCCTCCTCTCTGCACCAAGGCTGTGCAAAGTGTCTCACCATAGGCACTAGGCTCCAAAAACCAGCTCATGCACTAGGGACAGGTCCCGATCCCACTGCCGGGGGACCCCTAAACAGTTTAAGCTAAACAACAGTCTCACTTATCCAGAGGGCCTAGTCCAGTACCATGAGGGCTCCTCAGCTATTGGTCCACAGTTCATGCGTTTCCACTAGTTTGGTTAGTTGTCTCTGTACTTTTTTCAATCATGGTCTCGATATCTCTTGCTCATAGAATCCCTCCTCTCTCTCATCGATTGGAATCCTTGGAGCTCCGCCTGGGACCCAGCCGTGGATCTCTGCATCTGCTTCCATCAGTCACTGGATGAGGACTCTATGATGACAGTCAGGGTATTCAGCCATCTGATCACCATAGTAGGCCAGCTCAGGAACCCTCTTGACTATTCTGGCTCTGGGTTTTTATTTAAGACCATTTAAGATTTGTGCAACAAAACTCTTATCCATTGGTTTGGAGTTAATCCAAAAGGCAGACAGACTCCCTGGAGTTCAGCCTCAAACAGGTGAGACTTTAAGAGAGATAAGAATGAGCCAGGGACTCAGCTTGAAAAACAGGCAGAGCCTCCTTCTGGCCTCAGATGATGGCATAACAGTTGACTGTACTCTGAGCTTCAGCCTAGTGAGAACCTGAGCAGAGAACCTGCCTACCCAACTTTGGACTCCCCCACAGAAACCGTGAGGCCTTAAAGCCCAGGCACTCTAAGTTCCTGAGCTTTTGGTGGTGTGTTAGAAAGTAACAGAAACCACGGACACTTCCAAGGTGGTATGTTCTCCTCACTGCTGTCTTTTGAACTCAACTGTGCTCTGAATTCTTCAGAGCTTTGTTTAGATATTCTCCACCTGTAGATGCACCACCCTGCTCCTAAGCTCTTACCACAGAAACTGGAGGCCTCTCTACATACGATCCCCCACATTCTTTTAGATATTAAAGTGATGCCCTATGGAACTTTATATCTCCCATCACTGTATCTAAAGCTCCCAAGGTCATTTTCCAGAGAACACTGGAGCCCAATCAGTGTGATTCTGAAGGACCAGACTCTACTTTGAGTGACAGAGGTAAGTCAGTCCCTTTATTCTGACAGCATTGTGAAGCTCCTCTGCCTGTGCTTCTTCTGTGCTCCCCCGTGGCTTTGCTGAAGTAATAGGACTCCAATATTATCATTCACTAACTCCATCAAGGTGTCTACCTTTCCACAAAATGATTTAAGACAATTCATCAAGTCCAATTCATCAAACATAATGAGAGTTAAACCATGTATATGCATAACAAACAACCAAGAATATTTCTGTTCTGTGAGACTTTATGCTCAGGTTGGAAATAAATTTTTAGATGCAAAACTATGTGTTAAGTGTGCATCTCTAGCAGTGGTGCCCTCTGCATGTGACTGGCAGGAAGCTCCAATTCTCAGACGCTAATGGCTCCTGGCATTTTTAGGGCCAGGGAACAGCTCAAGTTTGTTTCCTTTCAGTTCAATGTTCAACTCTAATATGATAGATGGTTTATTATTTTTGTCCATAGTTTCTAATGAAGTGTCTAAATAATTTCTCTGTATATTTAAATTTCCAAATTCTTGAGATCTTATAAAGCAGAGTAAAAAAATCTGTTTTACATGTGAGCTGGCTGATTTATATAATCTATCATGTTCTAGCTGGGTGGCTATGCCATTTCATAATGTTTCAAAACTTATGTTCAAGAACTATACACTGGTATGTAAACAAGAGCAGAGATCAGAGAAATATTTTCTTCCCTTTGTGGTATTTGGACATAAGATTTTATTCAGAAGTCCAAGCAACTTAAAACAAGTATGGGAAAGACAGCTTCCAATGATTTTAGCCCAACTGAGAAACAGTGAAGTGGTCCAGCCTCTCTATTCAGTGCTGTGGGGCTGTGGGCGTGGACAGTTTGAAAGTCAGAAGAACCAGAATGTACAGCAGCCAGCACCATGCACCCTTCTCCAGGCTGTGCTTCCAGGAAGCCAAGAGTGCACCACAGGTCTCTGGAAGTTGCAAGGATTCTAGATATGATACAGGAGTCTTCCCTCAGTCAAGAGGGATAGGAAAAGCCAGATCAGGATGTGTGAGTGGGCTTTGCATGGGGGGACATAAAAGAAAATTTAATGATCTGAAAATAAAATACATGAAAGAACCTTGGGGATGGGACAACTGGAGAATGCATCATGCTGGATGAGGTTCTAATCTCTGCTCCTATGGTTTCTACTCCATCCTTTTTTTTTTTTTTCTTGGAGTGACAATGTGTCAGCAACCTCTGATGGATGTCTTGGTGAAAATGAGCTCAGAAAGGAAACCGTCCACACTTTAACTTCCTTTTGAAAGACACTGTGAAGTCTCCACTCTTTGGGTTCAATTTGCTGTCTGTTGGGACTCACCTTCCATCTTATTTGTTATGGATGTTTTTCTGTCCTCCTCAAAATGCTCCTTTCTCCCTTTCCTCTTTGACTTTATTGATGAGAACTGTATATTAAACATTCATGGATTCTTCACCTCTTTGGGAAGCCCCATTTGAGGCTTCTGTGGTGCTTCATTCCAGTCAGCTTCAGCTGATCCTTATTCACTTGACTGGAGGACAGAAGGGAAGGGTTGTAGATCTCCTCCTCACCAACCATTCTACAAACAGCTGTGCTAAAGTCCTGATGCTACTCCCTGGGCATCCAGACAGGCCATCTGTCTGCCATGTTTTCTCTCTTCGGCCTTCCATGTGACAGCCCTGCCACATGGATGTTCTCATATCATCTTACCAGTGAGAACAGTAGCAATTGTAGAGACTAAGTGGGCTTCATTGTGGGATTCCCTACAGGTGCCACACAGGGAAATGAACCCCACAAAGAGGTAAGAATGAAAACACAGTCAGATTGACCTTGTCAACCTGCATCAGACTTTGGGGAATCTAACACCAGGCAGTTCATTGTCAGCATATTTAAAATGCAGTACAATTTGGAAAAAGGTCTCTAGGCAATAATCAATTCCAAGTGCACAATAAAGCTTAGGGTGTAACTATGTAGAGACTCTATTAAAAACTACATGTGACCATGAGGGTAGGTTTTATAGCTAAAAGGCCCAGAACCTAATGTGGTCTCTGAGCCATAGCATAGAGGTCAGTAGCCGTAAAGTACTTATGGCATCTACCCAAAGGATGGATAATGGTATAGGGATAAAAGAGTCTGGGATAATCATTCTGGGGAATCAGAGTGAGCTCTGTCCCTTCAGAGAGCAACAAGGTTATCAGGTCATTAACAAAATCCATTCTTAGCTTTCTGAATGAAATGTAGGTGTTTGATTTGTATATCTTCCGTTGAGGAGACACCCCTGTGTGATTAACATTCCTCATTCTCTTAGTGCTTCTCTGTGAATACAAGGACCTCTGTGCCCCCAATATTTCTTCAGATAAGAAAGCCAGTAAAAGAGTAAGCAATGGGTTTGAGATTCTAAATGACTCCCCTGATCTATTTTCTAAGTCCAAGAAACTAGGGACAGTGATAAGAGAAGTGCACACAAACTGACCCTAAACTCAGATCCACAGAGGCATGCATGCCTCAGTTGATTTTGAGTACTACCCTGCCAGATTCCCCTGTACATATGTCACATTGGTAAATGGCACAAGCCCAAACTCCCCAGTCTTACAGAGAAAACCTGTTTTCACACCCTGGCTCTTGATTCTCTCTCTGGCTTTGCCTCTAGAGTGACTTTATTGCAGTAGATTTGATCACACTGCGTGAAGATGTGTTTCTGTCTTTCCTTGCCTGCCTAAGGCACCTTCTGATTGGTTTAATAAAGAGCTGAATGGCCAATGGCTAGGTGGAGGGGGATGGGTGGGACTTCCAGGCAGACATAGGAACTCTGGGAAAGAATCTGGCTGGGGTTTTGCCAGCCAGACACAGAGGAAGTCAGGTGTACAGTAAGGAGGACAGGTAACTAGCCACATGGCAGAATGTAGAGTAATACAAACAAGTTAAGTTATAAGAGCTAGTTGGGAACAAGCCTAAGCTAAGGCCAAGTTTTCATACTTAATAACTCTCCATGTCATTATTCAAAAGGAGACAGTTCAAAGAAAGACCCATTATATTTGGCATCCAACGTGGAGGCACATATATCCAAGTGTAGGGCCTGTGAGTAGCTGCCAGGAGACTAGGTAGATCCAAAAACTTCCCAGAGCCAGAGAAGATAGGCGCAGCTCCCGGCTGGTGCTTAAAGGAGTGAGGCTTGGCTCTCAGGGACCTGAAGGAGTGGGAGCCAGCTGCCTGCACCGTGTGCTAAACAGAGCCTCAAAAGGATCCTGCAGACACACAGAAGGGCAAAAAGAACATTTTCCCAGAGCTATACTGCATAGAAAGCCAAGTTCAGACTGAGAAAACATCTGAACAGGAAATGTATGCTTGAAAATGTGTATAGGTGCTGAAGAAAGAAAAGATAATGGATAAAGATAGTCATAGAAAAAGTTGTTTGAAAATAATAAAGCAAATTCTTTAAAGAGATAGTAAAGTTATATAAAAAGAATAAGCCATGTAAGGATGGGAAATATAACATGGGACATTTGGACCCTGTATAGTGCTTTATTAACTTTAAATATTCAGATTGGTAAATACTGTGTCATCATGAAGCCTCCATCCAGTAACTGATGCAAGCAGATGCAGAGATCCACAGCCAAGCACCAGGTATAGCTCCAGGAGTCCAGTCAAAGAGAGGGAAGAGGGATTCTATGAGCAAGGGGCATCAAGATCATGATGGGGAAATCCACAGAGACAACTGAACCAAGCTAGTGAGAACTCATGAACTTTAGACTGAGAGCTGTGGAGCCTCCATGGGACCAGACTAGGCCCTCTGTGTAAGAGAGACAGTTGTGTAGCTTGGTCTGTTTAAGGGGCCCCTGGCAGTGGGATCAGAGCTATTCTTGGTGCATGAGCTGTCTTTTTGGAGCCCATTACCTGTGGTGGGACACCTTGTACAGCCTTGATATAAGGAGAGGAGCTTTGGTCCTGCCTCAGCTGAATGCACCAGGCTCTGCTGACTCCCCATGGGAGGCCCTACCTTTTTGGAGGAGGGGATAGGGAGTGGGTTGGGAAGGAGACTGTGGGGGGAGCAGGAGGAGGGAAGAGAGGGGGGTCTGTGGTTGGTATGTAAAATGAATAAAAAAGTTCTTAATAAAAAACCAAAAAATACGAATGAACAAAAAATGGTAGTTGCGGCCTGCCCCAGACTTCCCTTCTGGTCCAGAGGTGAGTACCCGGGTCCAACCCGGACCCAATCCCTGGGCACCAGCCACTCCAGGAAGACCTGCCCAACTTGGCACCAGGTTCTGGCTACCGGGCAGCTCCCCTTCTAGCCCCACCGGGAGGGATCCCCTTTTCCAAGCCCCCCGGCAGCCCCTGCAATCTCCGCGCCCTGCCCCCACGCCCATCTGCCCGCGACTCCAGCCACTTCCTGAGACTTAGAGACCGGCCCCCAGCTCCCAGCCTGCCCCCGACTTCCCTTCTGGTCCAGAGGTGAGTACCCGGATCCAACCCGGACCCAATCCCTGGACACCAGCCACTCCGGGAAGACCTGCCCAACTTGGCACCAGGTTCTGGCCACTGGACAGCTCCCCTTCTAGCCCCATCGGGAGGGATCCCCTTTTCCAAGCCCCCCGGCAGCCCCTGCAATCTCCGCGCCCTGCCCCCACGCCCATCTGCCCGCGACTGCAGCCACTTCCTGAGACTTAGAGACCGGCCCCCAGCTCCCAGCCTGCTCCCGATTGCCACTCTGGACCAGAGCCCGCCCCGGACTTCCCTTCTGGACCAGAGAGTAGGACAAGAGAACTCCCTTTTGGACAAAAAGAGAGTCTTCCTGAATCTGTCAGCTCTTTCTGAAACAAGTACACTGATAAGACGAAGAAGAACCACAAGGAGATGGGCAGACGTCAAGGCAGAAGTACATACAGCAAAATGAAGAGCAATACAGCATCACCAGAACCTAGCCCGCCTCCAACATCTAACTGAACACCAAAAATTGGAAGAAGCAGAAGAAAGTAGCCTTATGAGTAACTTCATGAAGAAGGTAGAGGCTTGTGTAGAGGAAAAGACAAGGAAATTGGAAGAACGCTATAAACAACTAGAGAAAGAGCAAACAAATTAGAAGAAAACAATAAAGCCCTCCAAGAAAAAAATAAATTCCTGAAGAAAACATTAAAGTCCTGGAAGAAAACATTAAAGTCCTGGAAGAAAACAATAAAACACTGAAAGAAAATCATGAAAAAGCAATGAAACAAACAAAGGAAACAGGCCAAGAACTGAAAAAGGAAATTGAAAAAATAAAGAAGACACAAACAGAGGGAATGCTGGAAATAGAAACCCTGAGTAAAAGATCAGGAACTTCGGATGCAAGTATAACCAACAGAATACAAGAGGTGGAAGAGAGGATTTCTGGCATTGAAGATACAGTAGAAGAAATAGTTTCATCAGTCGAAGGAAACACTAAAGCCAACAAAGTCATGAACCAAAATGTCCAAGAAATCTGGGACACCATGAAAAGACCAAACCTACGAATTATAGGGATAGAAGAAGGTGAAGAATACCAACTCAAAGGCACAGAAAATATATTCAACAAAATTATAGAAGAAAACTTTCCCAACTTAAAGAAGGAAATGCCTATGAAGATACAAGAAGCCTATAGAACACCAAACAGACTAGACCCCCAAAAAAAGTCCCCTCGACACATAATAATTAAACAACTAAATGTACAGAATAAAGAAAGAATATTAAGAGCAGCCAAGGAAAAAGGCCAAGTGACCTATAAAGGTAAACCCATCAGAATAACACCCGATTTCTCAATGGAGACTTTGAAAGCCAGAAGGACCTGGACAGATGTAATGCAGACACTAAGAAACCATGGATGTCAGCCCAGACTAATATACCCAGCAAAACTTTCAATCATCATAGACGGAAGGAACAAGACATTCGAAGACAAAGCCAGATTTAAACAATACCTATCCACAAACCCAGCCCTACAGAAAGCACTAGAAGGAAAATTCCAACCTAAGGAAGTCAGATACACACTCGAAAACACAGGCAATAGATAAAGCCACAACAGTAAACCCCAAAGAAGGGAAGTACACACACACTACCACCAAAAATGACAGGGATGAACAATCACTGGTCGTTAATATCCCTTAATATCAACGGACTTAATTCACCTATAAAAAGACATAGACTTACAGAATGGATACGAAAGCAGAACCCAACTTTCTGCTGCATACAAGAAACACATCTCAAATTCAAAGACAGACACTACCTAAGAATAAAAGGCTGGGAAAAGACTTTCCAATCAAATGGTCTTAAGAAACAAGCAGGGGTAGCCATACTGATATCCAACAAAATAGACTTCAAACTAAAATCAATCAAAAGAGATAAAGAAGGACATTACATATTCATCACAGGAAAGATCCACCAAGATGAAGTTTCAATTCTAAACATTTATGCCCCAAACACAAGGGCACCCACATATGTAAAAGAAACATTACTAAAACTTAAACCACATATAAAACCCCACACATTAATAGTGGGAGATCTCAACACCCCACTTTCACCACTGGACAGATCTCCCAAATCGAAACTTAACAGAGAAATAAAGGACTTAACTGATATCATGACCCAATTGGACCTAATAGATATCTACAGAACATTCCATCCTAACAAGAAAGAATATACATTCTTCTCAGCACCCCATGGAACTTTCTCTAAAATTGACCACATACTTGGCCACAAAGCATATCTCAACAGATACAAAACAATTAGAATAACCTCCTGTGTTCTATCAGACCACCATGGGTTAAAGTTAGATCTCAACAACAACAAAAACTACAGAAAACCTACTTTCTCATGGAAACTGAATAATGCTCAACTGAATCACCAATGGGTTAAGGAAGAAATAAAGAAAGAAATTAAAGACTTCCTCGAGATCAATGAAAATGAAGACACCACATACCCAAACTTATGGACACAATGAAAGCAGTGCTAAGAGGGAAATTCATAGCACTAAATGCACACATAAAGAAGTTGGAGAAATCTCACACTAGTGACTTAACAGCACACCTGAAAGCTCTAGAACAAGAAGAAGCAAAGTCTCCCAGGAAGAATAGACGCCAGGAAATTATCAAAGTGAGAGGGGAAATTAATAAATTAGAAACTAAGAGAATAATACAAAAAATTAATGAAACAAAGAGTTGGTTCTTTGAGAAAATCAACAAGATAGACAAGCCCTTATCCAAACTAACCAAAAGACAGAGAGAGAGAATCCAAATCAACAAAATCAGAAATGAAAAGGGGGACATAACAACAGACATTGAGGAAATCCAGAGAATTATAAGGTCATATTTCAAAAACCTCTACTCCACAAAACTGGAAAACCTAAAAGAAATGGACATTTTCCTGGATAAGTACCACATACCTAAGTTAAATCAAGACCAGATAAACTATTTAAATAGCCCAATAACCCCTAAGGAAATAGAAACAGTCATTAAAAGTCTCCCAACCAAAAAAAGCCCAGGACCAGATGGTTTCAGTGCAGAATTCTACCAGATCTTCAAAGAAGAGTTAATACCAATACTCTCTAAATTGTTCCACATAATAGAAACAGAAGGAACATTACCAAACTCCTTTTATGAGGCTACAATTACCCTGATTCCTAAACCAAACAAGGATACAACAAAGAAAGAGAACTACAGACCGATCTCCCTCATGAACATTGATGCAAAAATACTCAATAAAATATTGGCAAACAGACTCCAAGAACACATCAGAACAATTATCCACCATGATCAAGTAGGCTTCATCCCAGGGATGCAAGGGTGGTTCAACATACGAAAGTCCATCAATGTAATACACCATATAAACAAACTCAAAGAAAAAAACCACATGATCATCTCACTAGATGCAGAAAAGGCATTTGACAAAATCCAGCACCCCTTCATGATAAAAGTCTTGGAGCGATCAGGAATACGGGGAACATACCTAAACATAATAAAGGCAATATATAGCAAACCAACAGCCAACATCAAATTAAATGGAGAGAAACTCAAAGCAATTCCACTAAAATCAGGAACGAGGCAAGGCTGTCCACTCTCCCCATACTTATTCAATATAGTACTTGAAGTTCTAGCCAGAGCAATAAGACAACATAAGGAGATTAAGGGGATACAAATTGGAAAGGAAGAAGTCAAGCTTTCCCTATTTGCAGATGACATGATAGTATACTTGAGTGACCCCAAAGATTCCACCCAGGAATTGATAAAGCTTATAAACACCTTCAGCAACATAGCAGGATACAAGATCAACTCAAAAAAATCAGTAGCCTTCCTATATACAATGGACAAAGAAGATGAGAAGGCAATTAGAGATACATCACCCTTTACAATAGCCAAAAATGACATAAAATACCTTGGGGTAACACTAACCAAGCAAGTGAAGGACCTATATGACAAGAACTTTAAGTCCCTGAAAAAAGAAATTGAAGAAGATGTCAGAAAATGGAAGGATCTCCCATGCTCATGGATAGGCAGGGTTAACATAGTAAAAATGGCAATCTTACCAAAAGCAATATACAGATTCAATGCAATCCCCATCAAAATACCAACACAATTCTTCACAGACCTGGAAAGAATAATACTCAACTTCATATGGAAAAACAAAAAACCCAGAATAGCTAAAAGAAACCTATACAATAAAACAACTTCTGGAGGCATCACAATCCCTAACTTCAAGCTCTACTATAGAGCTACAGTAATAAAAACAGCTTGGTATTGGCATAAAAACCGACATGTGGACCAATGGAATCGAATTGAAGACCCTGACATTAACCCACACACCTATGGACATATAATTTTTGACAAAGAAGCCAAAAGTGTACAATGGAAAAAAGAAAGCATCTTCAACAAATGGTGCTGGCATAACTGGATATCAACGTGTAGAAGGCTGCAAATAGATCCATATCTGTCACCGTGCACAAAACTTAAGTCCAAGTGGATCAAAGACCTCAACATAAATCCAGCTACTCTAAACCTGCTAGAAGAGAAAGTAGGAAGTAATCTTGAACGCATCGGCATAGGAGATCACTTCCTAAATATAACACCAGTAGCGCAGACACTGAGACAAACAATCAATCAATGGGACCTCCTGAAACTGAGAAGCTTTTGTAGAGCAAAGGATACGGTCAACAAGGCAAAGCGACAGCCTACTGAATGGGAAAAGATCTTCACCAACCCCACAGGTGACAGAGGACTGATATCCAGAATATATAAGGAACTCAAGAAATTAGACATCAAAACGACCAACAGTCCAATTGAGAAATGGGCTTTAGAATTAAACAGAGAATTCTCAACAGAGGAAACCCAAATGGCTGAAAGACATTTAAGGAACTGCTCAACATCCCTAATCATCAGGGAAATGCAAATCAAAACAACTCTGAGATACCACCTTACGCCTGTCAGAATGGCTAAGATCAAAAACACTGAAGACACTTTATGCTGGAGAGGTTGTGGAGCTAGAGGAACTCTCCTCCACTGCTGGTGGGAATGCAAGCTTGTACAACCACTTTGGAAATCAATATGGCGCTTTCTTAGAAAATTGGGAATCAATCTCCCCCAAGATCCAGCTATACCACTTTTGGGCATATACCCAAGAAATGCTCAATCATACCACAAGAGCACTTGCTCAGCTATGTTCATATCAGCATTGTTTGTAATAGCCAAAACCTGGAAACAACCTAGATGCCCTTCAACTGAAGAATGGATAAAGAAATTGTGGCACATATACACAATGGAATACTACTCAGCAGAGAAAAACAATGACATCATACGGTTTGCAGACAAATGGATGGATCTAGAAAAAATCATCCTGAGTGAGGTGACCCAGACTCAGAAAGACAAATATGGTATGTACCCACTCATAGGAAGATACTAGATGTGGAACAAGGATGACTGAACTGCTACTCACATCACCAGTGAGGCTACCTGGAAAACGGGACCCCAAAAAAGACATGGAGAAATGGATGAGATCTACATGAACAGCCTGGTCATGAGTGGGAACAATGAAGAGCGACGGTCGAGGGAAAGAGAGTGGGAGATCCTAGCTGGATCAAGAAAAGAGAGGGAGAACAATGAATAGGAGACCATGGTAAATGAAGACCACATAAGAAGGGGAGGAAGCAGAGAGCTAGGGAGGCCCACGGAGATCCACAAAGATACTGCCAGAAAAGACTGCTGGCAATGGACGAGAGACGGCAGGAACTGACCTACTCCGGTGATGGGATGGCCAGACACCCTGTTAGTTGTGCCATAAACCCCATCCAAGGAAGGTCTGAGGAATCTGGATGCAGACATCCATGGCTGGGCCCCTGGTGGAGCACTGGGAGTCTAATTAGTGAGAAAGAAGAGGGTTTATATGAGCGAGAATTGTTGAAGCCAGGGTTGGATAAAGCACAGGGACAAATAGCCAAACGAATGGAAGCACAGGATCTATGAACCAAAGGCTGAGGGGCCCCCAACTGCATCAGGCCCCTGAACGGATGAGACAGTCATTTGGCTTGATCTGTTTGGGAGGCAGCCGTGTGTTGGTGCCGGTTCCTGGGCTTGTTGCATGAGTTGACTGTTTGAATCCTGGGACATATGCAGGGACACTTGGCTCGGTCTGGGAGGGGGGGACTGGTCCTGGCTGGACTGAGTCTACCAGGTCGATCCCGGTCCTCGGGGGAGACCTTGATCTGGAGGAGGTGGGAATGGGGGGTGGTATGGGGGAGGGGGAGGGGGGCGAGAGTGGGAGAACAGGGGAATCTGTGGCTATTATGTTGAAATAAATGATGTTGTAAAATAAAAAAAAAAAATAAAAAATGGTAGTTGCTGAGAGATATTGGATTTTGGAAGAAACTGCTGAATTAAACCAGCCTGTCTATTTTAAGAACTTCAGGATGGAAGTCAGGAAATGTGTTGCATTGGGGAGAGGTTATGCCTTTGTTTCCACAGGAAACAAAAACTATGGATTTCTTCAAAATTAATAAAGATCAGATTTGAATAGAAGAGACCTCCTGGAAATCTTGGCTGCAGACATGAAGAAAGAAACCAAGAAAAACTATAAGACAGGTGACATATATGCTGAGTGTTGGCTGCAGAGTCCTCATGAGAGTTTAAATATGCAGTCCAAATAGACTTATAAAGTTGACAGATGTCTTTTACCTGCTCAAACATAGAACAGAGAATCATCTTTAGCTGATTTGTGCACACTGCAATTCCATACTTGTGTTAATGCAGATATGTATGTTACCTTTAAAAGTTTGTGTGTTTTCAGAGAAAAAGAACCAGACACAAATGGAGACAAGTAGCTCAGGTGATTCAGCCTCTAAGAATGCCTCTGCTGCAGTTTCCTCAAGCATTTGCATCTAGGACAACTTCAAAGCAGGTAGCTAATATGGTCCAGACTCACAGACTACTCTATCCAGGACTTGAGTTAAGCCCGGAACTTTCTTATCCCTGGACAACAAACAATAGAGCGAAATCTCCCAGACTTGACCATTATCCCAATTTTCTCAGGGTCACCTGAAGATGCTGTTGCTTGCAGACTGCAGAACTTTGCCAAGATGAAGCAGGGCAGTCCTTCAAAATTCCTGGTTCACAGAAAAGTCTGACAGGTACTCTAGGCCTGTAGACTGAAGATGGATGTCCCAGTGTTGCAGAGGAAACTTGAGTGACTATTCAAGCAACCAGCTGTCTCTGTCATTTCTATAGTTTTGGAAGTTGCTTGCTTTGCACTTTTATCCTTCTCAGGTCTTTGATGGGGTTGAAGACTAGATGGTTTATAGTTTTACAGTTTTCCTTGCTACCAAACTTAGAAAAGGAACTCACAAAAGAGATGTAAACTTTATAAAAGTTGAGAAACATAAAAGCTTAAGTTGTTTATCTAAAAAATGTTTTAAGGTCTAAAAAGATATTTTTAGGTTGATAATACAAGCTATGGCAGAAAGTGATTTAGGTACAAAACTTTGGGCTCAACAAGAGAGGATAAATAATAGAGTACTTTTTCCTAAGTTGCTAAATACAAATGGGCTGGAAATTGTGAATATAATTCTTACCTAATAATTATTATATATAGTTTTACTGTATTAGCGTTAAAACCTTTTCTTTTTATTTAGACAAAAAGAGGGAAATGTTGTGAGATATTGATCACAGAGTGTGAAGATGTGTCTCTGTCCTTTCTTGCCTGCCTAAGACACTTTCTGATTGGTTTAATAAAGAGCTAAATGACCAACAGCTAGGCAGGAGAGAATAGGCAGGACTTCTAGGCAGAGATAGGAACTCTGGGAAAGAATCTGACTGGGGGATTTATCAACCAGACATAGAAGAAGTCGGATGTACAGAATGGAGGGGAGGTAATGAGCCATGTGGCAGGATGTACATTAATATAAATGGGTTAAATTAAGGTAATAGAGCTAGTTGGGAACAAGCCTAATCTAAGGCCAAGCTTTCATACTTAATAATAAGTCTCTGTATCATTATTTGGGAGCGGGTGGTTTAAAGAAAGACCCACTACACGATCTGAAGGACAAATATACCTTCTGAGGGACAATTTTCCTTTCTTTGATTCCATGAGCTTAACAAGCCCCTGTGCTTTCTTATACTTATTTGCTTGCCAGTATCTCTGGAACATGCCTTGCCACAGTGGATTCTGTCCACATCTTTTCCTCCTCTCTGGGTTTCCTTAGTTGTCCTCACCTAGCTATATTGAGATACTCCTTTGAATTCTAAGTACAGTCTGCAATTTTGTCAGCAAAGCAGTCTCTTCCATGACAACCAGAAGTCCTTTCTCCATTCCTAACTCTAGACCATAAGCATCCAGCAGGCAGGGACTATCACACATCATACCAGCACCCAAGTAATGATTAATTAATGAGAAGTAAAGGAACTTCTCTACTGTTTCCACATTTTGGAATGGTTACACATGCACCCATAAACTGAAAATGCCACCCAATGCCTACAGGTAAATGTGACAGACCTATGGTGAGATTTGATAGGCCACAGCAAGTTGTGACCTATAATATAAGACAGACCTATAGTGAGAAACAACCTACAGTCAGAGATTGTATACCTAGCTTCTTCTATGGCAGGCCTGTAATAAGATACAAAAGACCAGCAGTAAGAACAAACAGTTTTGGCAGACACAGTCAACTGTGGCAGATAATAGTCAGATATAGGAGACCTACAGTCAGCCGTGACAGACCTACAGTCAGCTGTGACAGACCTACAGTCAGCTGGGACAGACCTGCAGTCAACTGTGACAGACCTGCAGTCAGCTGGGACAGACCTGTAGTCAGCTGTGACAGACCTGCAGTCAGCCGGGACAGACCTACAGTCATCTGGGACAGACCTACAGTCAGCCAGGACAGACCTGCAGTCAGCCGGGACAGACTTACAGTCAAATATGGCAGACACTGTAGATATGAGGTCGGCAGATGCATCTTGGTGACCTCAAGGCTTATGCTCCACTACTTTGCTCTTTCCTGTTTTTTGTTTTGTTTTGTTTGTTTGTTTGTTTTTGTAGATATTCTCTCACTTTCATCCTCTAGTTAATTGATAAAAATGAATTTTAAAGAGAAAACAAGAAGACAAAACCTCTTCATTTTTTAAAAACAGGAACACCCACAGTGGTCTGTGATCATCCACAAGGAAGGAATGGCTGCTGGACCATTGGCCCTCAGGGGTGAACTGTATGCTTGGCACAGCCTCCTTGTTTGGGCACTTGCAGGCTTGCATAGCATTCTTTAGCTCTAACTACAGCAGCCATAAAAATAGCAAGGATGTAGCCCAAGAAAGGAAAGGTGCAAAATTATGCCAATGTTAGATAACCAAAGGAGATCACAGAAGGTCCAGGTTGTTAGCAGATGCTTTATTCAACATGAAAAATGTTGTAAAGGAGGTGGAAAGGGCATGCAGTTGCAGCACGGTCTTGGGAAAGGGCATCTGAGTGGCAGCTGATTGGCACTGACACATGTTGCGTGGTCTGTGATTCAGAGTCTCACTCACTGAGCAGGGAAAATCAAAACAGACCAGGGTCAGTCCTGACAAGAGCTTCGTAGGCCAGGCATTGTTTTTCAGATCATCTATGAATAATTTAGGGTTCCCTTTAGTATGTGTGACCTTCAGTATGGGTTACAGTTTGGATCTGAAACATCCCCTAAAGCTGATGTGTTAAAGCTGCTCCCTGGCTTGTGGTCCTGAAATACCTGGGTCACAGGGGTACTGATACCAGTGGGTTGACTGACACAATTTGCTAAGTTTATAGCAAAATGTGCTATTGCCTCTTAGAGTTGTGCCTTTGAAGAGAATATCCTGTCCTCATCTATCCCTTTTCCAGTTCTTCTGCAGCTTCCTATCTTCCATGAGGTGAGAGTCTAGGCTCTCCCTTGTCTTCCTGCTGCTGTGATGTGCTTATCACAGGCCCACAACATGAAGCCAGTCAACATCCAGCTGAACCTGTAAGTTCTATGCCCACCCCCATTCCCACTCCCTGCCATGAGTTGATTTTGTTGGATATTTTTGCACAGCAACAAGGCTGACATGGAAATAAATGCTCGGAGGTGAGGTAGCAAGCATGAGTTTCTGGGGGAGAAGCCTTGGGGAAGACAGACTTGTATTTTATTCTCAACTCCATCACTCGTAGTCTTTGGCTTGGTTATATCACACGTGTGATTCCTCACCTGTGGTGTTCCCAATAACCCTCTCACCAGTTTGAGCAAGATAAGTTCCCCAAACAGTGCCTGCCACAGAAGGACACCTGGTGCAGGGCGGTTTCCACTTGCTGACATTTGTTTAGCACACCTGCACTAGATCTGATTAGTGCTGAGTGAGAAGGCTGAAGAGAAAACCAGGAAGGAAGGACCATCTCCTGTGGTTACCTGGACATGTTATACTAGTCCCAGGCAAAAGTATATTCTTACTCTTGCTTTCTCCCTCTGTAAGCTGAAGCCTCCCTGGATTTAGTTCATCTTTGTGTCTTTCTAGAAGGCAGTATTATGCCACATCCACTTCAGATCCTGAGATAAACATTGGTGAGATGACTACTCCTGGAAAGCAGAAACCATACTTAACTTTAAATAATGTTCCCTTCCTGGTGCGTACCAACTAGATTCGAACAAAGAACAGAACCAAGCCTCTCAAACAGCATCTAGTCTACAGCCTCAAGCCCACAGCTGTAATAATAGAGTATTATTTTTAGGTGTGTTACTTTTGTTTATGCTGCATTTTTTTAACTCTGTGAAGCTGTGTTACTGTGCCTGTCTAAAACACCTGATGGTGTAATAGAGTGAATGGCCAATAGCCAAGGAAGGAGAAAGGATAGGTGGGGCTGGCAGGCAGAGAGAATATATAGGAGAAATCTGGGAGAAAGAAAAAAGAAGTAGCCAGAGAAGGAGGAGAACGTTAGGGGGCAGCCACCCATCAGCAATGGAGAAACAAAGGAAGGTATACAGGAATAGAAAAGGAAAAGCCCAAAAGCAAAAGATAGACAGGATACTTTAAAGTTAAGAATAGCTGGCTAGAAATAAGCAAGCTAAGGCCAGGCATTTATAATTAAGAATAAGCTTCCATGTGTGATTTATTTGGGAGCTGGGTGGTGGAACCCGCCAAAAAGAAAACAACCACAACACACAGCATCTCAGAATGTTGTCTGCCTTGCACTCCATGATTTAATTCAGTGACCTGAGGGCAGGAGTTGGTGATTTCCCCACTGTGTGGCAGGTTCCTTATATGCTAAACAATCTTCATGATAGTCTGTGGGTAGCTCAGATGATCTTCTAAGTCACTGATTCAAGTCAGGAGTTCTGGGATTCAGGGCCACTTTCTCCCCAGCCTACAGCACTGCCTGGCTTTAGTGTAAGGCAGAAGTGGTAATGAAGGTATTGAGAGAGACCTGTGTTCTGGGATGTCGGCGCAGGCCTACCTAGATCTGCTACATATACACTGTTTTCTTGTGATTGCTGATGAGGGCTGTCTCCAGTCTGCCTCATTTAGCAGGTGACAAGACCACAGAGAGAAACCAATATTTTAATAAGAGTTTAATCCAGCTGGGCACAGTGGCATATGTATAGTCCCAGCATTTGGGAGGTGAAGGAAGAAGGATCTCAAGATTGTCTTTGACTAAATAGAAAGCCTGAATCCAGATGGGGCTATTTGAGAACCTGTAAAAATGATAATTGTGGTGGTTTGAAAAAAATGGCCCCCAAGGGGAGTGGCACTATTAGGAGGTGTGGCCTAGTTGGAGTAGGTGTGGTCTTGTTGGAGGAAGTGTGTCACTGGTGGACTTTGAGGTCTCATATATGCTCAATCTGCATCCAGTGTTTCAGTCCACTTCCTGTTGCCTTCTGATCAAGATGTAGCCAGCACCATGTCTGCCTACATGCTACCATGCTCCTGCCATGATGATAATAGATGAAACCTCTGAACTATAAGCTGCCACTTCAATTAAATGTTTTCCCTTATAAGAGTTGCCATGATCATGGGGTCTCTTCATAGCAATAGAAACCCTAAGACGATAATTATTATAATAATAACAGCTTAATTCAGCTTCATATGTTTCTATGGTAGTGTTTGTATTCAATGATTTTTGAGGATACAAGAAATGCTTTGTACATGACTAAGAACTAGTATCTAAATAGTACTTTCTCATGAATAATTAAAATTTTATTGTACAAAATGTTAAAATAATTCAAGAAAAAATTTTAAGAACTACTGTTGCAATAAAATTCTTTAACTCTTCCCAAATCCCTCTGATTCTTGCCCCACCTACAGGGCTTCAACGGGTTCTTGACCACCCTAAGGAGGGAATGTAGGGACAGGAGATACAAAGGAAAGACACCAAGTCTAGATTCTGATCAAGGTGCCACTTTATTTCTCTTCCAGAAAGGTTTATATAGTTCCACAGGGTGGGGGGGGGAGCAAGAAGCTGCTGTCTGCATAAGGTGGGGCAAGCTAACAGGATGTTTGTATAGGATGTTTACAGGGTGAGAGGGTCAAGGGCTCTGACTCAATGTCCTGTTGCTAGGCAACCTGACTGTAAGCTGATCTAGTTCCCTGTCTTATTGGGGGTCTGTATTTTTCCACTAACTAGAGATTCTGTCCTTGTCCCTGACAGATTCTGAGTATAAAAGTACTACAGAAGAGAATTTGATGCTCCCTAGTATTTGAATAGTATTTTTTATGTTCTTCAAATTTCTTAAATCAAGCAGTTTTATTCTTAAAATAAAGATAATCTATATGTAATGGGAAAATTGGTACACATCATTTGCCCAGTTTAAAAATGAAATTGTCTATACCAAGAAGCACACTTTGCTTTTGATCAAAATGAAAAATAATGCTCTGAAGAGCTAGATAAATTTGATTTTCTTATGTAGTTTTGAGATTATCATCAGTTTAACTCTGTTAACTAACAAATGGCATTTTGATTCTGCAAGTCTGCCAGAAAATGATATCCAATTCTTAGCTTCCTAAATGACCTTGACTGGTGTAACTTCACAGAAGCTTCTGGGTGTCTGCTATGATGAGTAGCTGGTTGTTTCTTACGATTCTAAAGGGAAAATAACTTTTTTCCTTTAAAAAGTATGTTATGTAGTTGCTCAAATCAAAATTAGAATGTTTTAATAAAATGCTGTCACAGATGAGGATTCCCGTGGGCTGTGGACCACCCTTTCCCATTGGCAGACGTATATTTAGGTTTCTATTTGTTTCTTGGTGCTTTCCCCTCCAAGCCCCTCCTGCCACCAGCAGAGATTGCTGATTGTACCTCAGTGTTGCAGACACTGTTGACCCCTTCTGTAGGCAATGAAACTAGGATTGTGGTGTTCAAGCATTCTCTCCCCACCAGTGGCCACCTACATCCAGTCTTCCAGCTATGGTATGACATCATTAACATTCTCTCAACTTATTCTTTGACTTATAAACATTGAATACAAAGGATAAAATTTGGAAACGAAATGACAAGTAACATAAAAGAATAAGTGATATAGAAATGAAATATCTGCTTACTGTTTCCTTTCCCCAAATCTATCTGAAAATCAGCAATGCACTCTTCATTAGTGAAGTGGGTTGCTGGTCATGAATAGCAACTCAGGTTAATGTGGCCACCATGCCCAGAGTGTTAGGGAGAAGGCGAATTTAACAACTTGGTAGCATTATGACAGCTGGCTACAAGCTCTTCACCAGGAAAATAACTGAAGAAAGTCATGGATGTGGAATTTAATCACCACTAACTAAGCTCAGAGTGAGAAAATAAGAAAAATGGCCCACAAGCCAATGATGACAAATAGTGAATGTGACGCTTAATGTAGACTCCACATGACAGAACCTGGAGTCACCCAGGAAACAAGCCTCTGGGCGTGCTATGAGGATTGTCCAGATTAGATTAGTGGAGGTGGTGACATCCACCTAAATATGGGCATGGCCATTCGAAGAAGCAAGGGTCTGAGCTGAGTGTAAAGAAGAAAGTGAAATGAGCCTCTCCACCTTGTGACCACAGGTGCAATGAGCAGCCACCCCGTGCTCCTGCCACTGTGCCTTCTCCACCAGGGTGCACAGCACCTTACAGTTGTGAGACACACCAAACCCTTTTTTAGTTGCTTTTGCATTGGCACTTTTACTACAGGAACAGGAAAAGAAATTGGTATGGTAGTGGTGAGAAAGAAATGCCTTAATGAAGAGTATGAGACAAATCAATGGTACTGGAGGAAGGCGTTTTTGGCTACCTGATCGTGAGGGAGAGACCTGGGGTAAATCCCTTTCAGTCATTCTGTAAGGCACTTCACTTCAGCTCTTGTGAGAACCTTGCATGCTGAAAATGTGGCTATGACCTAGGCAGTGGCCAGCAGGGAGATAAATGAGTCACTGTCCAATGCAGACAGGCATTCAGCTGTGACTGTGAGGTCAGTTGACACAGGCTCAAGTCAAGAGACCAAAAGACTTGGGAAGAAAAGAAGCAATTTCACAATGACTGCTGAGTGCAACAGGAAATGGTGAAAACTAGCACAACCCAGAAGGAGGGAAAGCAAGCGGGAGATGGGAAACATAAAGGAAAAGGTTGGGAGAGTGTGGGGAGTATTCTGAAATCTGCAAAGACCTACGCTGACAGACATGGGAGGGCTGATAGGTCGACCAGAGATTTCAGCCACCGTGGTAACGATTTGGGACAATCTATATGCAAGGAGTGGTCAGTGACTCAGATATGCAATGAGTTAAAGGTTGGTCCCCAAAAGATGTGCCTGCATCCTTATTTCCAGAGAAGTTGATGCCACGGCACTTGTAAGTAGCATTTTTGCAATTGTAAAGATCTAAGCAACCAGGGTCTGAGAGAATTGCCCAGGTGGTTACTACTCCATCCACACATGACCTTAAAACAGAAAAGCAGAGAAGATGTAAGAGTTGAGGGAAATAAGGAAACAAAAAGGTAGAGGCCGGAGTGGTGCCGCCAAAAGACAGGAGGTCTGAGCTGGAAGAGTCAGGGAACTTCTTTTCTCCAGTCCTCAGTGAGGTGTGGCCCCGTTCACACCTTGAGTTCAGCTTTGGCTTTCCAAAACTGGATGAGAAGATTTTTCCACCATTCTAAGTACCAAAGCTGTGGGAGCTTGTTGCAACCCTGAGGTTACCACAACCCTCAAACTTGATACAAGAGAAACAGCAATGGCTTACATGGGCACAACACCCTCCAACTTGCAGAACTCCTATGGGGCATGATCTTATTCTGATGATAAAACAGTGGCATAGGTCTGCGATGTCCAGGAACCTGAGATTTAAGGAAATAAAACCACTTCTTAAGATTTTTCTTCTATCTCTTCTATTTTTTTATTCCTAACTCATATTTCCTTACTAATGAATCTGTCTTCAAGCTCCTCTTTCTCAACATCCATCTGTACTATTAATAGTTCTGAATGGCATCTGGAAACCTCTCTGTCTCCACACGGCTACATTCCCCATGCAGCTACATTTTCCACACACCTCTTCTACACAGCTATACATCTCTTCTGCATAGCTCTCTCTCCTATCCACACATCCTTCCTCAGCAGCTACATACCTTCTCTCCACACATCTCTCTTCTATCAAGTCACACATCTCTACTCACAGCTACATCTCTTTTCTACATAGCTACACATCTCTCTTCTACATATCTCTCTCTACGCACAGCTACTCTTCCATATCTCTACACAGCCCTCTCTTCTACATAGCTACTTATCTCTCTACTTATCTCTCTCTGTGCACATCTCTTTCAACAGCTACATCTCCTCTCCATACATCTCTCTTTACTGACACCTCTCTTCTACACACACATTTCTCCCCTACATACACATCTCAGATCCAGGAATGACTCCCACAAAACAACAGAAATTTCCACTCTGTAAATTGAGTGATATGAGGAAAACAACAATTACTTGTGAGTTAATCTTGTTTATCAACTTGATAGGAATTGGGATCACTGTGTATCTCTGGGTAGGTCTATAAGGGTGTTTTCAAAAAGATTCAACTGAGTAGAGAAAACTCACCTATTTTATTGTTATTTTTTGAGACTGGGTCTCACTATATGGCTTTGACTGGCTCAGAACTTGCTTTGTAGACCAAGCTAGCCTTGGACTCACAGAGCTTTACATGGCCTTGCCTCCTGAGTACTGAAATTAAAGGCATGTACCACCATACCAGGGAAAATCCATCTTGATTGTGGGTGGCACATTCCAGGAGCTGGGGTTCAGACTGAATACAAAGGAGAAAGTGAGCTGAACATAAACACTTATTTCTCTCTGCTTCCTGACTGTGGATGCAGTATGACCAGATACCTCACAATCCTGACTCGGAACCTTCCCTGGTTCATAGGTTGTACCCTAAAACTGTGAGTTAAAATAAACATTCCTCCTTTAAGTTGTCACAATGAAAAAACTTATTAATACAAACTTCTTCAAATCTCTGTTTCTGTAACTTTGAAATGGAAACAAGACTAGCTAGCTGCTTTTTTTAATTTGATTTTTCAAGATAGGGTTTCTCTGTATAGCTATTCTGGAACTCACTCTGTAACTAGGCTGGCCTAAAACTCAGAGATCCACCTGTCTCTGTCGTCTGGGTGCTGGGATTAAAAAGTATAATATAGTTCAGTTTTAATCCCAGCTCCACTCTTTAATTCCAGCACTTGGGAGGCAGAAGCAGGTGAATCTCTGATTTCGAGGCCAGACTGGTCATGGTGTCTCTTCACAGCAATAGAAACCCTAACTAAGACAGCAGTTGGTACTAGGGACTGGGGTATTGCTCTGATAGGCCTGACCATGCTCTTGTTTGAAGGAATATGGACCTTAGGACTGTGGATTAGAAAAGCAGTTGAACACTTTAAGTGCTGCTTAATGGGCCATACTAGTAGAAGCATGAAAGACAGTGGTGGGAATTTGAACCATGGGTACCTGGATCAAGAGGAGAATGACTTGTGGTATTTTGGTGAAGAATGTACCTGTTTTTTTCTTTTCTTTTCTCCCCCCTTGTCTGAAGAGTCTGCCTGTGGCTAAAGTGAAGACTTTCAGATTAGTTGCATTGGCTAAAAAAATCTCAAAACAGCTTAGTGTAGACTTTGTTGTGTAGACTTAGTAGCAACACTAATGAAGATTTATAATGAAAAGGAACATGCTGGGCAAGGAAAAATATAAAATGTACAATTTGAGTAGAAAAGGAGCACCAGGAAGTAGAATGAAGTTAAGTTGTGTTTTCAAGAAGATAAATGGATTAAGAAATGGAATAAAGGGAGTGGTGACTTCAAGGCAAGATTCCACTCAGCTAAGCTTCCAACTTGTAAAAAGGAATTAAAGAAAAGCTTAAAGCTAGGTGTGGTGCTGCACACCTTTAATCCCAGTTTTCTGAAGGCAGAGGCTGGTGGATCTCTGAGTTTGAGGCCAGCCTGGGATACAGATCCAGTTTCAGGACAACCAAGCCTAGACAGTGAAAGAAACCATTGAACACAGAAAGTTGGCAAAGATATTATTGAATGAGGGGGCTATGTTCTAGCTCCAGCAAGGAGCAGAACTTGGCAGTTTGGGCCATGTGGTTCTGGCTTTAGAGTCAAGGACAGAAGAAAGGCATTATGGAACCTTCTTCTAAGAAAGATGCTGAAGCTATGCAAATATCAGGGGTATCCTGGAATGGAGGCCCAGAGAGGTCATTATATGAAGCTGTGAAGTTGAAGCATGGTTTGCCTTGGAGACCCCACAATGTTGGAGATGCCAGAGTTGTGGGATACCTGTTGATGAGAGCTGCAAACAGGGAGTGAGCCAGCCCAAGAGAAGGAACTATGTTGCAGTCAACAAAGCTGAAAGGAGTTGGCGATTTGAAGAGCATTTTGTCATTGGACATGGAGATACAGAGTTTGGAGTTTGCCCAGCTGGTTTTTGGTCTTGCTTTGTTCCAGTGTTTTCTTACTATGATCCCTTCCCTATGTTTTGGAATGGTAATGTATATTCTGTGACATTATATGTTGGAAGAATGAGATCTGTTTTCTTATTTTTTTTTTTATTTTATAAGGGATTACAGTTAAGAGGTTGTATGAATCTCAGAAGAGACTTTGAACTTTGGACTTTTAAACATTATTGAGACTATGTTAGACTATGGGGACTTTTGAAGTTTGACTAAATGCATTTTGTATTATGATATTGTTAGAAGATTATGGGTGCCAGGGATTGGACTGTGGTAGTTTAAATGTAATTGGCCCCCATAAGCTCATAGGGTGTGGTACTATTAGGAGGTGTGGCTTTGTTGGATGTGGGATAGCCTTGATGGAGGAAGTGTGTTACTGTGGAAGTGGGCTTTGAGGTCTCATATATGCTCAATCCACACCCAGTAAAAGGACCTGCTAACTCACCATGCAGTTCTAAGGACTGATTTAAAGGTATGTGCATGTGGGAGGGTGAGCTCATGCTGGCATTGTTTTGTACACATTTCTTACATCTGGCCCACCAGAAAGCTGGGAACTGGGGCCTGTGCTTAGCCCCTTATGCATCTGAATATCAACCCTGTGTTACATTTTCTCAGAGGTGAAGTCTTAGGAGGTGTGGCTCTTGTGTTGAGTGTAGACACCAATCACATATAATTGATTTCTTATAAAGTCAAATAGGTTCTCTTATAATTATTCACATTAGCTAAGAGCCTAAGTGTTTCTGCATTAATCAGTGCCCTAGGAGAATGCCAACTGTTTCCTGTGCATGAAAACTAGATTTGATTAAAGTCACAAGATACCACTTTCATCGTCAAGGACGTTTGTGGTCATGGAGAGCTAGGTCCCTGAAGAATCAAGGTCCAGTGGTGGAGAAGTTCAGGTATTGGATATCAGCACTTCTTATTTTCAGATATGAAAGATTAACTTGATCTTGCAGGGCATCTCATTTTTGCTTTTGTTCTCTAGTCTGCAAAGAATTAGAAAAACTGCTTATTTTTTCTAAGGAATTTCTGACCAGCTTTGGTAGACATTTACCCAACTCCAAGAAGCCTCGTGTCATGTACATAATGAGCCATATTGTAACAATCTAATTTGTACTTAGAGTTAATAAGAGGGCACTCAAGTCTATGTAAATATCATATAGGAAATACTGATTTCCAGGGATTTTTTTTTTCTGTCTGACTGGTGTCAAAGGGTCACAGAAGCCAATCAAGGGGGGAGGGTCACTGTGGGCAATAAAAGTAATATTAGATATGACCAAAGTGCAAACGGAACATCCGAATATCCATATTTATATAAACAGATACACCAATGGGTAAAAAAGACAATCTGTTGAGCAGAACTTTAAATCCCAAGGAAGTGGGCATTGCTCCCCACTCTTTAACTTTGCACAGTGGCTTCCCTCAGAGGGCAGTTTGGATGGGAAGAAAGAGAAATTAATGAAGACACATGAATAGCTGATCAGGATCTATTCACATCTGTTGTGATAGGCCACACTGATAGCATGCCCCTCCACTGACAAGATGAAAATGGTCCTCTGCCTTTGTGATCTTCCTCCAAAGATCCACAGCCATAGTATAATAATGGGACAGCATGAGACAATTCAAAGAAAAGAACATTATAAAAACATATACAAATCTTCTGTAAAATTCTAGTGTTATAAAAAATAAGGGATTCAAGAAATTGTAAGGATGGTTCAACTGTATCTCTCAACCCTCACCACAAAAGCCTCTTTCTATAGTAGATTGTAGGTACAGAGACCCATGACTGGTCAAATTGCCCAGCTCTAAATGGGCCATTTATGTCACATCTCCTTCCCCAGTGGCTCAGGGATCATGACAGAAGAGGGAGCAGAAACTTTGTAAAGGCCAGTGGTAGTGTTCTTCTGTAGACAGACAGTATTTCCCAGACATGACAGTGCTCTCCTACTCATGAATATACTGCATACATAAGGCATTCACTTGAACAAGCCAGTCAAAACCCTAGCCTGAATGGAGAGAGCCTCATGAAGTCCCACCCCTAACTGAGGAACTATTGCAAAGTTATGGTTGTTACAGGGTGGAGAATAAGTTTTCTGCAAGGATGTGACCCATGAAAGGCTACCCACATTCCAGAAGATTGTCCTGTACCCATATGCACACAGGCATCACTAAATGGATTCAGTGGGTTTGAAGACACACACCACCACCACCACCACCACCAACACACACACAAAGTTGGGAGACAAAAATGGTATGAGGGATGGGGAGAAATTGGAGAGGAAGCAATAGGGAGTAGATTTGTTCAAACACATTATATGCATGTATGAAATTATCAAACAGTTAAAAAATAGAAACTGTCACTGCCTAGAGAAAACATGATGACAGAATGTAATGCAATGTTCTGGCTGGAATTGTGGAGCAGGAAGAGAGCATAGGTCAGAAGATTTGAGGATGCTTGAATGAAGTGCAGTCTCAGCTAATTATGACACATCAGTTCTGGCTTCTAACTGTAGCAACTGTACCACTTCAATGAAAGCCTGTATGATGAGAGAGCTCTGAAAATTAAAAACAGTTCTAAAATTTGTTTAAAAATAAAAGTAAGTTTATGCAATGTGTTTGTTCTCAGAGAAGGCAAGAATGGTACAAGTGCCTACTGTGTACTAGGCACTTCACTGTGTATTGAGGTTTTTATAACTGTCTTTATGACAGGTAAAATTGGAAGGCAGATGGGAGGAAGCAAGTACTTATTCCTGTAAATTTGATTAAAATTTAATTTACTTATAAGAATATAGGTAAATAATGAAAATAAAATAGGGTAGTGGAGGAAACAGAATTATTTTTATAATGGTATTAATGGGGATATTTTAATGAACATCATTAAAAATAGAAGTTTTAAAAGAAGACTTAAGTTGAAGCTATATGAAAGAAATTGTTCAGAGAAGCAAAAAGATCCATAAACACCAAACAAGACAAAGATGGAAATGGAAAAGCAACTTATAAGTCATTAGAGTTGTTTCCTGAGTAGAGAGAAAAATTTAAAAACATTCGAAAAAATGGCCAACTAGGTAGAAAGAACAGTCAATATTGCCAATTAACGTATACAGTGAGAAGCCTGTCAGTGTTTTTCATCCAAGTGATAATATATGCAATTTTATACAAGCAAGAGAAACATGAAGTGTTTCAACCCCTCTGAGTCCCAGTGACCTAGTGTCTGGTGGTACACTGAGAAAGATGCAGGATACAGGGTGGGGCAACTCAGCCACGTGGTAGCAGAAACTCTCCATGCCCAGCCTGGACCTGGTGCCCTTAGCTTTCTGTGTGGCCTGGTTTCCAGATACAGTCACCTGTTGAACTGCAGGACACTTGACACCAACTTATACAACATGCCCAGAATATGAGCATTAAGGATGTGGTGAGAACCATATGGATAGTGGAGCTGACTGGTGGCTCTTAATGTCACCAATATATTGAGAAGAAAATATGACAAGGTACCAATCAGGATGTGATATGAGCACTCAGAATGCAGCCTGGGATGGAGTACCAAAGGATTATGTGACTAGGTGGCCCACCACGAGCTCTTTGCTGTCAAGTCCTCCAAGCCATTAAGTTGTGCAGGCACGGCAATAACCCATTATACAGTGGGTGCCAAGCTTGTGACCAGCCAGAAGTATGCCCAGGCATGCCTTGAGGGGACAACTAAATTATGTCAGCTGCCACCCAGCTCCACCCATTACCTAACTTGTTACAGCAATGTTTCTCCCTCAGGACACACCTATGACCTCACAGAGGGTTCCCATAAACATCTGTCAGGAATAAAAATCACAGAGCAGTTTCATAGATTGCCAGTTTCTGAGTTGAAAGCAGACTTCTTAAAACAAACAGTCCCCGTCACTGGTGGTCATGAAAGACAGCAGATAGGGGAAGCTGACATGTGGGAAGAGTTTCAGGAAGCCCCCCTGGCTGTGTGCAGACAGTGAGTTGGGTGGATTCCAATCCTGCAGATGCACCTAGTGGTCTGACTGTGTCCTCTCCCACTGGCTTCCAGCTGCTTAGTGCCCGTGTGGCTGCTACTCTGGCCAATACAACCCACTTTTGCACAGGTCTGCTCCTAAGAGGAGGACTATTCTATAACAAGGTGTGCAAGCAGCTGTGCCTCTGCTCTGCCCTCAGTGTCACTGCGCCTTGAGACTTCCATCAGTCAGTGAGCACCCCCAAGGATAACTGACATGACAATGTGCCCTGCACTGTGTCCCCTGCCCTGTCTCATCTGCCTTCCCATACTAGACTCTCCTTTAGCACCCAAATAACCATTTGTATTTGGACCCATGTCTCAGAGTCTGTTTCCAAATAAACATGATAAATTACCTTAATAATTTTAATTCTATGAATTAGCCTCAGCCTATGTAGTAGTGTGCCACATTATACTACATGGAACAGTAACAGGCTGTAGAGACTGCTGTACTTTCGATGGAGAAAGGTTGGCCAGGTGTAGTGGCACACACCTTTAATCCCAGCACTTGGGAAGCGAAGGCAGATGAATTTCTATGAACTAGAGGTTAGCCTGGTCTACATAGTGAGTTCAGGGACAACCAGAGTGGCATAGTAAGACCCTGTCTCAAAGAAGTCAAAATGATAATAGTAATAATAATAATAATAATAATAATAATAATAATATAAAGAAAGAAAATACTGTTATAATTCCCCAGTTTTAAGTCAAATTGGCCTAATTTAAGGACATCAAATTTTGATTAATACAGCAAATTGTTTTGTAAAAGGTCATCACAGAATCAGCTCACCTGGACTCACAGACACTGAACAGAAAACCAGGGAGCCTGCATGGTACTGACCTAGGCACTCTGCATATGTGTTACAGTTGTGTAGCTTAGTCCTCTTGTGGGACTCCTAACGGTGGGAACCGGGACTGTCTCTGACTCTTTTATTGGCTTTTGGGACCCTACTCCTCATACTTGCCCAGTTTTAATACATGGGGAGGTACTTAGTCTTACTGCAACTTGATATGCTGTGTTTTGTTGATATTCATGGGTGATCTGCCCCTTCCTAAAGAGAAACAGAGGAGGAGTGGATTGAGGGATGGGGACTGGGAGAGGGGGTAGGAGGAAGAGACTGGGAGAGAGGATGGAGGGGAAACTGTGGCTGGGATGTAATATACATATACATATATATGTATATTATATATGTATATGTATATGTGTATACACACACACACACACACACACACACACACACACACACACACACACACGATTAGAAATATACATTCCGTGTTCTGGGACACAGAGGGTCTGGAAGCAGTCTCTCTGACATTTTTAATGGCTAGTCCAAGGTCAGCAGCAGTAAGGACTGGCACCTCTTGCTGTGTTTTTATCCCTAGCCTCTTCAGTGACATCCACTTTGAGGGGGGCTTTCCCATTCGCCTTTGAACAACAAGAACTGTCACTCATATCCACCTTTCTGCTGTCTGCTGTGAGGACTCAGGAAAGATGAATGTTAAAGGCACTGTGACGTTAGGTCTATTAGCTTTTCCTTCAGGTCCTGCACTTCTCTCTGCCCCCCACCTCCTCTCCCCATACTCCTCCTCTTCACCCTCTTTCTCCTCCTCCCCTCCTCCCTCTCTTTCACTTCCTCTCTCCCTTTCATCCTTCTCTCCTTCATACTCCCCCCCCCACCTCTCTCACACACTCTTATACCCATGTCTCAAAAAGAATGAGACTAGGTATAGGTTTCTGAAAAAATATCATTTGATTCTCATTCTGGTCTTTGGGGTTGACCTCATAATTTAGGTAAAACGTCAAAAGTGTAGGTGGGGAGAGGAGGAAAATAAAGTAATTAAAATTAAATGACAAATAATGGAAACCTAGTGAAATATTGACCACATCATTAACTTAGTCTTGGGTACCCTGGTTAATTAAACACCCTGTGACATGTATGGTATTGAAATAGCATCTCTCATGCTCAGCCAGGTCTTTCTGTTTACAGTCCAGTGGTGAGCTGGGAAATGAGTAAGGAGATAATTCCCTCCGAGTTCCCAGAAGTCCCAAGGAAGCGTTCTTATCTCAGCTGCCCTTTAAATTACTGGTAACTGAGAAATAAATTATGCTTCCCATTCCTGGAGCTTTATTTGGTCTTCAAGAACTCCAGTAGAAAGAGAAGGGAAGGTATTTGTATGAATTTCTCTACCAGGGAGCAGATGGTTGAATCACAATGAAATGTGGGCAAGAAGCAAGGATGCTGACTTCTTATGCAGTGTGGAAGACGCTGTCTTCCCTTCCCCTTCAGCTGCTGTCCAAGAAATATCTCTTTTCTCCCTGTATTGACCTTTTTTACATCTTCTGACTTTTGAACCTAATCACAACATTTTTATCCAAAGATGAAGCCAGTTGTTCAATACACTCAGTCATGTTGTAGCTGGGAAGACGTGTCTGAGCAGGAGAGACAGAGCTGACTCCACATCTGGGTCAAGCTCACCTTGCAAGGCCCTACCTCAGCCAGCCTCAACCACCAGAGTGCCTCCTTGGGCATTGTACCCATCCTAAGCTTTCTCTGTTTTATGTCTAACCCATAAGCCAAGCTTTAATCCTCATTCACCCATCTCCTCCCCGCTTCCTTAATACCCAAGCACTCACCAATCATATTGTATGTGTGTTTCATTAATCATGTCTTATATTTAATGCCATCATTCCATCACATTATTATTTACTTCCATGTATATGTATCCTATCATTGAATCATGAACTCCTAGGAGGCAGAGATGTGTTCTTGTGCCTCTGATCCTTGCCATCTCATCTTGTAAGAGTTCAGCAAAGGCTTGATGGAGCATAGATGGATGGATGCCCACTGTCCTTCAGGAAACCTGTGAATCTCCGTTGCCTCTGCAAAGCCTTGAATGGCATTAGTCTAAAATGGGAGTAATCCTCCCCTCTCTCAGCTCTCGTGTTTCATTTACTGCTTGTTGCTGCCATCGACTTTCCTATTACTTGGTTTAATTGCATCTATCCTGTTATGAAAAGACTCTGGCTTCCTTGTCATTGTACTTCTGTGTTTTATAAAGGTCTCTTGTTGGAATAACTACATGTTTGACTTTCTCCCCCACCAGTAGACAGTCAGCAATCCAGAGGTGGCTTGAGACCCATTCATATTTGCAGAGGCAAAATAGACAAGTTTTAGGTACAGGAAGGGTTAGCAGCGGAGAGGCACGAGAGCTCAGGGGGTGCTTCCTGATTTTTAACAGATACTCTTCATTTTCTTGCCTTCAGGGTCTTCTGGAAATAATAATTTCAGAAAGGGTGGTGGCTTTGACAGCTCTTTTGTTTTTAACTCAGTACTTAGGGATGAGTTCAGTTTTGGTATATATATATATATATATATAAAGGAGATTCACAGGTTTCCTGAAGGACAGTGGGCATCCATCCATCTATGCTCCATCAAGCCTTTGCTGAACTCTTACAAGATGAGATGGCATATATATATTGAACACAGTACAGGATTTCATAAGATAGTTTCTCTCAGCTGTAACAACCCTTCTCATACTCTTCCAAACATCCCCGTTCCTATTCTTTCATGTTTCCTTCTTCCCCATCACCTGCTTGCTTTCATGAACTATCATATATATGATTTTTATGCATCTTTATGAAAATCTGTAATCCATGAATAGTAGGAAACATTTGATGATTATGTTTATGAGTCTGGCTTCTTTTGGTTAATGTGATGATGCATTACCCCACCCACACTCCTAAAGGGGACAATATTTCCAGATACTGGAAACAGCTGAGGCAGCATCTTTGATAGATGATTGAACATTTAAAACAGGTTCTGAGTGTTGAAGTCAATGGCCAAATGGAAGAGTATTATGGCTCTAGTCACTGAGAATCAAACCTTTAAGTATTTCATCTTCCTCCCAATGATAACAACTTCACTTTCTAAGGAAAACTTCTATGTTCTAGACTCAGGCCACTCTCACAGAAATTCTAGTTTATTTCACTTCACAACACCATGAACCAAGTATCACAGAATGCTTCCTATAGGTGGGAAAAGTAAGGCACAGAAATTTTCAGTAATTTGCCCAATACTGAGTAGTTATCACAGCATCACAGTTGACACTACATTGGGTATTATCACAGGCACAGTTTGATCCTGATTGAGGCTCACAATGGAAAAATCAACTCCTTTCAAGGACCTACTGTGAAGTGACCCACACTTGTCACAGTGGCTTAAAAACATGACTTTATTTGCTTTAATTCATCCAGCCAGAAAAAATATGTGCAACCAACCCTTAATTATCTAGAAAGGTAACTTATGAGACCACACACTGAACTAACCACAAAACAAGGTAACTAGCTAACCCCAGTCAACACTGACCAAAGCTGCAAAATTACCCCATTGAATTATCTTCCATCTGTATTCTGCCCTCCTGCACCTCTGAGTATAGTAACCACAAGGACGAATATCAATGTTGACATGTTGCATCATAAATAAAACACACATCTTGATGTTTTGAGCTTCCCTTCAGGGCCACTTATGCTGAGGAAATACAGTTTGGCAAAGCCAGCCTTCCTTTAATCTGCCAGATCCTCCAGCTCCACTTTTCTACCTCAATTCTGCAATTGGGAAACTTGGTGCTTAGTTTCCATATCAGCAAAGCACCTGTTTACCCCAACATAACTTTACAACTACAAACTACAACCATACTGGTGATCAAGTGTAAGGAAACACAGGTTTCTTTACAGGTGTGTGATTGCAGGCCACATGCTCACTGATGTGAGGATAGACACAAGTGTGATCATTACATAAGATAGTTTATCACCCAAAACTTATAAAGTAAGCTTTGCCAAACACTGTCTGGGATGCTACTAACAAGAAAACGTCCACAGGAGAAATTGGTGGAGTTTCTTATAAGCCAGTGGTTGTCACCCTTCCTAAGGCTGTGACCCATTAGTACAGTTCCTCATGTTGTGGTGACCCCTAAGCATAAAATTTTATTTTTGTTGTTTATTCATAACTGTAATTTTGCTACTGTAATAAATCATAATGTCAATATCTGTGTTTTCTGGTGGTATTAGGCAACCCCTGTGAAAGGGTTGTTGACCCCTAAAGGGTCGTGACTTACAGGTTGAGAACTGCTGTTAAGCTGTTATCTCAGCTGTTGAAATGAAGGCTCTCTCTGATTGGCTTCCTCAAGCCTAACAGATCTAGACTTTTTCTAGATGCATTTTGATCACTAGACCAAATAGACCTATCTTACACACAAAACATCAAAGTTAAATGTGGTTTATATTTTAGAAATAAAAGGAGAAAACTGCCTACAGTAAAGCCACCAAAATGCCCCAGTCTTAAAATACAGCAGATTTGAGGCCAAGAATTTAAACAGTGATTGAGGAAAAGCACATTAAAGAAATCATTCATTGTCCAACTGCCCAAACCTCTTCTCATTAACCTCCTTTTGCTTTGTCTTATATGTGGACTCCAGCAATGTGTCTTTGTCCTTTTTGCCTGCTCTTTCTCTTTCTGCTCAGTTCTTATAAACAGAAATAGCAATAAATATATCATCCAGCTATTTAGTGTATTTTAGCTTAAGTTGGAAATAGAACCTGGACCTGTGCCTTAGTGGGAGGATTGTCTGGATTAGTTGAATTGATTTTTAACATTGAATGTGAAACACAAGTAAGTTCTGTGCAGAGCATGTCCTTGTTGGTAATGTTTGTCCTTGATTTTATTGTCTGTTTTGTTTTTATCTTGTCATTATATTTTACAAATAAGTGGGGCATTAGAAGACAACATTAGTGAGGCATAATATTGGTACTCAGGATAAAAGTATTATTCTACCCTGTTTCCCACCTTTGGTCATTCAGAATCTACCTGCACAGATGTTTTCAGTGGTGTTGATGAGCATAGTGATGGAGGGGAGTAAAGCCATGGGATGAATGAATGACATCCAGGACATTTGAGGAAACCTTTAGAAGGAAAGCACAGCTAAGGCTTCAGTTTTTATCAGGCTGAGAAGGAAAGAAAGCAAGCTAGGAAGAGGAAAAATGAAGTCTCCAACGTGTGTGTCTGTCAAGAAAAGGATGATACGTGAACTGTGGTCTGGACTAGGCCCTCTGGATATGGAAGACGGTTGTTTGGATAGAACTGTTTGGGGGGCACCCAGGCAGGGGGATCAGGATCTGTCCCTGGTTTATGGGCAGGCTTCTGGGAATCCAGTGCCTGTGGTGTGTCGCCTTGCACAGCCTTGGTGCAGTGGGAAGGGGCTTGGACCTGCCAAGGCTCAGTGTGCTGGGCTCTGCTGACTCCCCATGGAAGACCTTGATTTGGGGGATGTGGGGATGTGGGATGGCTTGGGAAAGAGGCCTGGGGGGTGGAAGGAGGGAGGAGGTGGGATTTGTGGATGGTATGTGGAGTGAGCAGAAAATTTCTTAATAAAGAAAAATATTTTAAAAAAAAGAAAAGGGTGGTAGCAGTAATGTCAGAACAAGTTGTATCTTGAATCATGTTGTCCAGTGTTCTCAAGAATTCTTAATGGGTGCTCTCTGATATTCTAGATGGGCATTCTCTGGTGTTCTAGATGGGCATTCTCTGGTGTTCTGGATGGGTGTTCTCTGGTATTCTGAATGAGTGTTCTCTGGTGTTCTGGATGGGTGTTCTCTGGTCTTCTGGATGTGTGTTCTCGATGGGTATTATCTGGTGTTCTGGATAACGGCAGGGAGAGCAGGGCAGTGTGGAGAACAGGTACAATGGTGCTCCATTCCCTAATGACTCATGATTGAATTAAACAATTTAACAGTAGACCATTAACTGTGGCTAGTAGCTCTACCTAGGGACCTTAATCCCATAGTATAATTCCAGAATTCAAAACATTTAAACTGTATACTTCTCATAGCAGAAGAAGAGAGACTGAGTAGGTAAAATCCAATGGAGAAACAGGAGGAGAAGATTTACTCCAAAGTAGCCACAAGTAGCAATCCCTTTGTAGATTCTTTAGCTGGACAGTAGAAAGAAACCAGTCTATAGGATTTTAGGAAGCTATGGTTTCAAACCACTTGACAGAAAGAACAAAGGAAGCTTAGTGTCTTCTCAGGTAGTAAGTATTGAGTTAAAATATCTTGAGTATTAAGCCATACTTGTCATAGTGAGACTGTGTTATTTGAAAGGTGTCAGTGAAGACCCCACCTTCCAGGAATATATACTTTATACTTAGCTTAGTCCTCAAAATTACACCATGGCAGTGTCATGTGTGGACTTGTCTCACATGGATTACTGGGGTAACAAGTCCTCTATCAACTAAAATCTAAGAAAGTTGATAACTGACAACTAGTTGAAAGCAACATCTCCATCAGGAAAGAGAATAAATGACCAAAGCAAATGAAATGAAATACAATAAAACACCACTTTCAGAAGATCTTGTCCAAGATGCATCTTCCCATTTTACATGTTTGACTAGGGCTCCTTTGGCCCCAAACAAGTTTTAATGACATAGTTTAAAGTTAGTGATTGATATTGCCATCAGAGTAGAACTGAAATGACTGTTATTATATACACAGTAAGGTTCAGAGGAGGGAGGATTATTGGGTACAATATGGTAGTTGCAAGCTGAGGCTGGAATCGGTATGCACTAAGCTGTTATGGGGTTTATTTATTATCACTAAAGACACCTTAAACTCTATTTTTAACATAGAATGCAATGTTCCTAATAAACTGCAGAACATCACTTATTTACATGCCATTAAGAAGTATTTTAATGTCTGCAACTTAAGTTAGTATTTACAATGCCACATGAATCACCAGGACTGAAGGAGATTCTGAGGCAGTCATCACTCATGAGCTTAGGATAGTGTCAAGCCATCACGTCTCTAAGTAAGTCACCACCAACCATGCTTACTCTAAAACACTCCCAAACACACACAAACTGGAACGAGGGAAGAGGGGGGAGGGGAGAGAATAGAAAGAGAAGGTGAGGAGGAGAAAGAGGAGGGGAAGGAAGGGAGGGGGAGGAAGAAGAGGGGGAGTAAGAGGAGGGGAAAGGAGGGAGAAAGAGGATGAGGAGGAGATTTCTCTTGCAGGAGAATTTCTTTCTGAGTGACTTTACTTTTCTCAGATCTTGGTCCTTAGGAGGGGATGATGGTTGTTTCCTCAGACATCAGGACAGAACAGGACTGGAGGAAGCCTTCTTGCTTTTCCCTTCCATCTCTCAAAACTTTCTAAGTCAGATTTTTCACTTGTTTTCTGTTTTGTAAAAGAGAAAAAGAACAAATTTATTGGCAGACTTCCTAGCAGGTTCTGGTTATTGTTTGGACAATTTCTTTAAGGCACTGAGTTATTCTTGGTAACAATAAAATGGGTGTTATTGTCTCAATTTTTCTTTATGGAAAAAAAGAGATTTAATAGTCACTTTCTAGTTGGTAAAAGAGAGGTCTGGGAGAAGGTGCATGGAGCAGAGACATTTCCCGTGCACTGGATCAGGGCCAGGAAACAATACCGCACAAGGATTTCAGCAGAAGACAGGCACCTTGTCTATCTACATCCCTGCTTAGTTTTATGATCAAATGAAACACTTGAACTTGGTAGACTGTGTTTTGCTTCAACACACTTTGACTTTGTTTCTGGTGGATGAGACTGGAGGTTTTTACAGACATCCTTGAGACCATGACAGTATTTATGGACTCTGTTCTTAACAAAAAGTCAATCACAAACTTGTACCTCAAACAATTTCACAGAATTCTCAGCCCCTAATGTCCATGTAGAGACACACAACAAGGGCTTTTGCCTGCTGATTCAACCTTCCAGCAAGTGTTCTGTTTTCTCTTACCTTAGAGACTAGAAAGTTAATTTTATGATTTCGTTCCCACCATGTGGGGTGCTATAGAATGAATCTGAAGTGCTCCCCACAGGCCCCTCTTTTGTGGAGGGAAGCCCTTTCAAGGGTAGAGTCTAGTCCTTGGCTTTAGTCCAGCCATCACGTGAAAAAAAAAACCTGCTTCATCCACCACACACACAGCCAGCTACACCTGCACACCTCACCCGTGCTGCTCTGACGCAGTGAGACAAACAGCCCTTCCCACCCCTAAGCTGTCCATGCCAGTCATTGGTTACAGCAATGAGAAACACAGGAGCACATGGGGTAAATAAATGTTAGTTTGTATGTAGGACATGGGCCTTTAAACATGAGATGAAGTGTGACATTTCAGAGCCAAACTCCAAACCTACAACTCAAATGCTACACAGGATAGATTATTTTGAAAAACTATTTATACTTTTTTTCTTTGAAGCAAAATAGAGTAGAGAAGGATTATAAAGAATATTTTAAGCTTTCTTATTTTATTTTTAAGACAGTATTATGTTGCTCAGGCTGGCCTTAAACTCCTGTGGTGGTATTGTGTTCCCCAAAATATTGTGCACCCCAATAAACTTATCTGGGGTTAGAGACAGAACAGCCACTAGATACAAAGGCTAGAAAATGGTAGTACTCACACCTTTAATCCTAGCACTCCAGAGGTAGAAATCCCTCTGGATCTTTGTGAGTTCAAGGCCACATTGGAAACAGCCAGGCATGGTGACACACACCTTTAATTCCAGAAAGCAAGCCTTTAATCCCAGGGAGTGGTGGTAGAAAGCAGAAAGGTGTATAAGGCGTGAGGACCAGGAACTAGAAGCATTTGGCTGGTTAAGCTTTCAGGCTTCTAGCAGCACAGTTCAGCTGAGACCCATTCTGGATGAGGACTCAGAGGCCTCCAGTCTGAGGAAACAGGATCAGCTGAGGATTCGGCGAGGTGAGGTAGCTGTGGCTTGTTCTGTATCTCTGATCTTCCAGCTTCACCCCAATACCTGGCTCACAGGTTTGATTTTATTAATAAGTCTCTTTAAGGTTCCTGCTACAAACTCCCTATAGCAAAAGATGAGCGTGAAGCTCTGGTCCTCTTCCTCACACTCCCAGGTGCTGGGATTACAGACTTGTGCCAGCACATCCAACTGTGGAAGTTACTGGAGATTAAACCCAAGGTCTGTGCATACTAGGCAAGCCCTCTACCACTGAGCTACACCCCAGGTTTAAAAATTGCCTTATTTAAAATACTTTATGGTATTAAAAATAAAAAATCAAAACTCAGAAGAGTGAAAGAGTTAATACCCAAGAATCAATTCCCAAACATCTCAGAACTGATGTCAGGTTAGATGAGTAAGAAATGCAATGACCACAGGGGCTTTCATCACAGTGCAAATATAATTTGTAGGTGATGTTTGCTAAGTTATGATGGTTTACATAATTTACCATAATAATCCTCTCTAAAATAATTATTTGGGGAAATACTTGACAACAGTACTATTTTAAAATATTTACATTTCTTTGTATTAACATCATCTAAAAAGTCAAACTTCCTCTAACATTGGGACAGTATTTAGAGATTTGGTATTTTTCTTAACAATCACTTGTAGATGAACAGTCTTATTAAATAAAAAACACAGAGCCAAATGCAGAGTTAAAAGCCCAAGAGGTCAGAGCAGTAGTTAAGAGCTGAGACTTAAAACTGCCTTCTTACCCTTCCTGCCGCTGCCGTCCTTCCCCTCAGCAAGAAACCTACTTCCTGTGTATCTGTCTTTTTATTGACTTTCTGTTCTGCCTTCTCATTAGTTGTAAACCCAACCACATGACCTCCTCGTCACTGCCTGTCTCTACAGACCTCCAGGTCTTCTATGGTTGGTATTGAGATTAAAGGCGTGTGGCTCCATGCTGGCTGTATCCTTGAACACACAGACTCTGCCTGCCATGTGATCAGGATTAAAGGTGTGAGCCACCACCACCACCACCACCACCACCACCACCACCACCCGGCTTCTGCTATGGCTTGCTATTAGCTCTGACCCCCAGGCAACTTTATTTATTAACATACAAATAAAATCACATTTTAGTACAAATAAAATATCACCATATTCACTCATGACCATTCTTTGGATCACATGGCTGTCTTCATGGACACATGACTCTTTATTCTGGCAATATCTTTCTCCTGCCCTCACTTGAGCAGGTTAAGGAAAGTGCACGTTTAAGTTGCTCATGGCTTCAAGAAAGAAGCTGCTGCTATCCAGGAAGCCAAAGAGGGGGAAAGTGGCCTCCTCTAAGTGGAGGCAGGAAGTGTCCATCTCTCTGTGGAGGGAGGAAGTGGTCTCCTCTATGTGGAGGGAGGAAGTGTCCATCTCTCTGTGGAGGGAGGAAGTGGTCTCCTCTATGTGGAGGGAGGAAGTGTCCATCTCTCTGTGGAGGGAGGAAGTGGTCTCCTCTAAGTGGAGGCAGGAAGTGTCCATCTCTATGCGGAGACAGGAAGTGTCCATCTCTCTGTGGAGGAAGTGTCCATCTCTCTGTGGAGGGAGGAAGTGGTCTCCTCTATGTAGAGGGAGGAAGTGTCCACCTCTCTGTGGAGGGAGGAAGTGGTCTCCTCTATGTAGAGGGAGGAAGTGTCCATCTCTCTGTGGAGGGAGGAAGTGGTCTCCTCTATGTGGAGGGAGGAAGTGTCCATCTCTCTGTGGAGGGAGGAAGTGGTCTCCTCTAAGTGGAGGCAGGAAGTGTCCATCTCTATGCGGAGACAGGAAGTGTCCATCTCTCTGTGGAGGGAGGAAGTGGTCTCCTCTATGTGGAGGGAGGAAGTGTCCATCTCTCTGTGGAGGAAGTGTCCATCTCTCTGTGGAGGGAGGAAGTGGTCTCCTCTATGTAGAGGGAGGAAGTGTCCACCTCTCTGTGGAGGGAGGAAGTGGTCTCCTCTATGTAGAGGGAGGAAGTGTCCATCTCTCTGTGGAGGGAGGAAGTGGTCTCCTCTATGTGGAGGGAGGAAGTGTCCATCTCTCTGTGGAGGGAGGAAGTGGTCATCTCTCTGTGGAGGGAGGAAGTGGCCATCTCTCTGTGGAGGGAGGAAGAGGCCATCTCTATGTGGAGGGAGGAAGTGGTCATCTCTCTGTGGAGGGAGGAAGTGGCCATCTTTATGTGGAGGGAGGAAGAGGCCATCTCTATGTGGAGGGAGGAAGAGGCCATCTTTATGTGAAGGGAGGCCATAGCCACCTCTTCTTTGTTAGTGTACTTACTGTTTTTTCATTTTAGAATCCTTTTTCTGTTTCCTTTCCTTTTGTTTTTCATTTCTCTGTTTTCTTTTTCCTTTTCAATGAGTTCTTCTAAGAGCAGGTTTACTGCTTAGACATGCACATCCTGATGACATCTGCACATGACAGCACTGAACAGACAGTAAGAAAACTCTCTATAATGACTTACCTTGTTATAGTATTTGAATCTCAGATCTTTGAGGGCATGCATTTTTTTTCATTTTTGACATTAAATAATTGCAAAATATCTAAAACACTGACTTGTGATTAGGCAGCTGTAAACTGTTCACTTAAGCGACATTCTGCTTTGCCTTAGAATGGAATTTTGAGGCAGTGCTCTTCTGCTACTCTCAGAGTCTGTGGGCGCCGTGGAAGACACCATCCCCATATGAAATACACAACCCTTCTCACTCTTCTAGTGACTGTAAATTTTATTTTTTCTTTCCTGAAAAATCTGATTCTGTATTCACAACTCTTTGGATGTGCCATCTGGATCCCACAAGGCCTCAAGCTCGCTGTGTTCTACACTGAGCCCTTCCCCAACCGTTCCTCTTCAGTAACATTGCCAAAATTGTGACACCCCAGCCAGAAACTGTGGGCTTCTAGAATCTTCCTTTCCCCCACCTCCTCCTAAGACATCAGTAGTGACCCCAAGGACTCTCCTTCCGAATGCCAGTTTCTCTGCTCCATCACTCCCTCCCTATCAGTTAGCCTTGCTCTGGTTCAGAATTAACAAAGCCATCTCTGAAGATCATGTCTCTGCTTTGAATCTTGTTCTATGAACCTTTCTCCAAAGTGCTAGCAGCAATACATTTTAAGATTAAAATGGAGCCAGGTGTAGCACCTTCATGCCTGTCGGCAATCCAAGCACCACTCAGAAGCTGGGGAGGAGGAAAGCCTATCTTCATAAAACTTGCTGATAATTCAACAACTGCCTCAATTACCAGGCAGCATTCCGAGCCCAGCCGTGCATGCTCTTGTTTTTATGCCTCTGTTTTTGCTCTTCTGCCTATGGGAACACACTCTCCCTGCATGACCCTTCAAGATTACTACTCTGGAAATTTCCCTTCATCCCTCATTTAGGCTAAACTCTATCTCCCTCCTAAAATTCATACCATGAAAGAAAGCACTAGCTGGGCGGTGGTGGCACACGCCTTTAATCCCAGCACTCAGGAGGAAGAGGCAGGCGGATCTCTGTGAGTTCGAGGCCAGCCTGGGCTACCAAGTGAGTTCCAGGAAAGGCGCAAAGCTACACAGAGAAACCCTGTCTCGAAAAACAAAAAAAAAAACAAAACAAACAAACAAACAAAAAACAAAAAAAAAGAAGAAGAAAAGAAAAGAAAGAAAGCACTAGACTGAACTATAAAAAGGGTGGCTTGAACTAACGGAGGTGTAGTTAGATAGGCCTGAGGCCTGAAGAGATTCACATGTGACATGTGACAGAAGATTCTTCAGATGTTACCTAGGCCTCTCAGGGAAGGAGAAGGCCTTGGGGATCATGTTCAGGGTGTAGCTGAGTGTAGTGTCCAGTCAGCTGTGGGGTACATGGGTGGGAAGTCAACCCCAAGTATCTCTGAGTGTGACTACATTTGGAGATAAGTCCTTCAAGGAAGTAACTGAAGTTAAATGAGGTTTTTGGCTAGTACAAGGGTCTGACTTCTGTCCTCATAAAAAGAAAATTTAGACACAGTGACACATCAAAGATGGACAGGCACAGGGTATGAAGAGAAGACAACCCTCCAAACCAAGGGCAATTCACAGAGGGAACTGGACATGTGGACATTTGATCTTAGACGTCAGCCTCCCCAGTGGAGTGGAGCACCTGGCCTGTGGGTTTCTGTGCTGCTGCTACGTTAGCTCCCATACCTCCAGGGGGCAGGATGGATCCTTCTCTGCAGCTCAGTGTTCCAAACTTCCCTGTTACCATTCACTGTAAGTGTTTTCCACTCAACGGTGTCCTTGTCTGCCTCCCTGACTGTACTGTAGCTGTGGGAAAAGCTTCCGTAAGCCCTGACCAAGGAGGACACTCAGTGTTCAGGTCCCTCTCACCGTCTACCCCACCTGTAAATCTGGCCTGGGTGCCAGACAGTACAGATTTGACAATCAGTGGCTACGTTGGAGTCTCTGGCCTGCCTCTTTAAAGCTTTTCCTCCTAAACTTCTACACACTTCCCGAGTCAAGGAGACAAAGGTCAGCTTCCTAGCAGCAAGTTCTAGTAGAGGTGTTGGTTGTTGTAGTCAGTTGCTTCTTCATGTTTTGTCCAACATTCTGTTATCTGGGTAGAAAGTCTATGGTGAGCATACCCTGAGCCGGAACTTCCACACCCAGGGATTGCTTTACCTCAAGCTCTGTGCCCCATTTGGGTGGTTTGCCTAATTAAATTCTATTCCACAAAATTTGACTTGAGAGCTAGAGAAGCTAACAACAACCTCTCCAGGATGGTGGAGCAGTTGTGAGCATTTGAGAGGCAGTGGTGCTGACTGACGGGAGCCATGCATCTCCCTCTGCAGAGAAAGTGCAGAAATAACACCGATGGGTGAGGGAGAAGAAAAGGGGGGACTCACTTTTGTTCTTAGGCATCACACTTCCTGCTCTCAGATTCCACCAGATTCTTCGAACAAATCTCACTTTGCTTTAAGCTACTTCGATGGATTTCCATTACTGGCTTAAGTCCATTGTTTGGTATAGCTGACATCTGAGACATCTGAACACCTGATGAATTCTCCCAGGAGTCTGATAACCGAATTTCAGATGTTCTTTTTAAGTCACTTCATTTTAGACCACAAGGTTCACCAAGACCAAAGCTGGGGCGAGTGATCACCTCACAAAGGATTTATGGCCCATGCTGAATCAACATTTTCATCAGTAACATTTAGAGGAAGTACTGAGGAACTGTGACAAGTGGAAATCCTTCTGAAACTGCTTCAGTGGTCAGGGTGACAGCCTGGAGCAGGGACCTGATTTCCTTCATCTTTTTCCAGTGTTGATACCTGTGTGTCACTCCATGTTTAATTCACACGACTCTAGCTGAAAAGCAAGACAATCACAGCATCCTCTGACTTGGAGGGACTGATCACAGTGAAGACTGATACCTGTTCCTAGAAATGCACACCCAGACATTCCTTGCACACTATGTCCCCAGGCCATTGCAGCTTTGTGAAAAGCCACACATTGTGCTGTGTTTGATATATTGTGCACCCCGATAAACTTATCTGGGGTCAGAGAACAGAACAGCCACTATATTAAACATAGAGTTTAGGCAGTGGTAACACATGCCTTTAGTCCTAGCATTCTGGAGGCAGAGATCCAGATGGATCTCTGAGTTCAAGGCCACACTGGGACAGAGCCAGGTGTGGTGGCACATTCATTTAATCCCAGTGGTAGTTAACCATAGAGGTCTGGAGGTCTGTACAGACAGACAGGAAGTGACAGAGCTGGGCAGGAAGAGGAAGTGGTGTAGCTAGGCAGAGAGAGGAGATGACTTGGCAGAACAGAAAGGTATATAAGGCTTTTAAGCCTTTAGACTTTTTAGCAGCAGTTCAGCTGAGATCCATTTGGATGAGGACTCAGAGGCTTTCAGGCTGAGGATTTGTGGAAACAATCGGATGAGGAGTTGTTGAGTTGAGGTTAGCTGTGGCTTGTTCTGCTTCTCTGATCTTTCAGAATTCACCCCAATGCCTGGCTCCTGGATTTTTTTAAATAAAACCTTTTATGATTCGTGTTGCATTATGCTTTTTAGGAAGTGATCTTTACTACAGATTCACACATAGTAGCTTTATATGATTTGACTTGGCACACATTTAAAAAAAATAATGAAACTTTGCATTCTCAAGTCCTGGTGATAGCAAGCAGGCTTTGCTAAGTCTTGCTATGATGTCTGTTCCATGACAATTTGAAAAGAAAAAGTCACAAGCAAGAAAAATTCCTAATGGAAAGACCCATCTTCATCATTTGAGTTGCCATTTGAGGCAGCATTTATGGAAGAAAAGGCTTAGTACTCTTTGAAAATCCCATTCCTTGGTACATGTGTAATGTGCTTCTCTTCATGCAGAAGGAATTCATGGCATAGACTATTAGTATTCTTCATATTTTTACTGAAAATCTACTGTATATTTATCATTGTTGATTTCTTGGAAACTGCAGAGCACTAAATCTTTATTGAGATGGAGGTGGAGGAGGCTGGGAAGTTGGCCCCTCTGTTAGGAGTGCTTCTTGCTTGTCCAGAACCCAAACTCAGTTGCTAGCAGCCGGTGTCCCAGTACCCTGTCTGGTGGCTCAACACTACCTACAGCTCTAATTCCAATGAATTGGATGATTTCTGTCCTCTGAGGGACACACACACACACACACACACACACACACACACACACACACACACAAACAAATCCTGGAAAGATGGGTTGGAAGTTAAAAGCAATGGCTGCTCTTCCAGCGAAACAGTTCTGTTCACAGCACCCACGTGGTGGCTAACAACCATTTGTAACTCCAGTTCCTAGGGGTTTGACACCCTCTTCTGACAGCCATGGGCACTGCACACACATGGTGCACATACATACCTGCAGGTAAAACCTTCACATACATAAAAATAAAATAAATCTTAAAAACACAAATCTTACTTTATAAGGTGGATATGGGTTCAGTAATGCAAAGTCAGAGATTTCAAGCATATGGTGAATACTGGCGTGGGTTTATAGGAGGAACATCATGAAAAGACCTTCAGTTAGCCCATATTTCTACGGAGCCAGTGGTCAAACTGAGGTAAAAGAAATGAGAAATCTTGGGATAGGCATTGACTTGTGCTTTCCCTGGCCCCTTCTCAGAGAAGGGAAGATTCCTGAGATCTCTCACTTGCAGACAGATGCCTCTACTTGACTCTTCCCCTTCAAAGCCCACACTGTACAACCTGAGCTATGAGCATGATCCCTGGTTTTGTGCTATGAGGATCTAAGCCCTCATTTCCACCACACACTACTTTTACACCAGACAGTTGCTCATTTCCTTTTCTGTTTGCCAGGCATGAACCTAGGAAATTCTTGAGCCAGGCACTGTTTGGAACTTGTTTAACCTGAAAAGAAAGAAAGAAAAAAAGAAAGGAAGGAAGGAAAGAAGGGAGGGAGGAAAGAAGGAAAGAAGGAAAGAAGGAGCACTATGCATGTCTCTTAGCTGACAAATGAGTAGATATAGAAGGAGTGGCAGGCAGACCAGGCAGCTCCATTCCAGAGTGTGTGCCCCTTGTCCTTACACAGCCTGCTATGCTAAACCATGACGATAATCAAATAATTGTACCTCCTCCTGTCTATGGGTCACTTAATTCAGATAGTTCATGTAAAGCATCTTACATGGGAACAGGCAGAAGGGTCCATCCTGGGCCCCAAGACTGGCTATCAGGTAGGACCTAGGTGCTCATGGGTGGGTCTGTTATGCCAACATGACCTTCTAAGGCTGTTTACACACCTGGACCTCTGCTATGAATTTTCCACTTGCTGTTTTCAGTGGTATGTCCCAGACCCACCTCCAGCTCATTTGGCTGGGGTCCTGCCTGTCTTCAGTACTCAAGTGTGCATGGTCACATGTCTTGTTTTTCCAGACTTGCTGTACTTTATTGATTTTCAGAGTGATTTTTCTCTGTGTCCTTGAGCAGTCCTTCATTCACATATAGAGGACTGGCATGTTATTTTCGTTGTGTGGATAGAGCTGCATGCTTGAATTAAAACAATTTCTCAGAGTAACTTCAAAAGCGTCTCTAGTTTGTTTGTGGAGTTGTTCTATGGTTTCTTTTATGTGGAGTAAATGTGGAGAGAAAAGTTTTCCATGTGGGAGAGTTTTTTACACACACACACACACACACACACACACACACACACACACATGCATACAAATATACACACACATATATACACACACATGCATATACACATACACACATCTACAGATAGAAATACAGACGATGTAGGTGGGAGGGGGAAGATCAAGGGAATTCGTGGTTGATATGTAAAATTAAATTAAACTATAAAATAAAAATTTAGAAAAAGAAATACAGAAGACTGAATTCTTGCAAAATCCTGGGAACAGCATCATTCCCCAGGGTTCAGCTGTCTTTCCTTATGAAGTATTTCGTAATGTCCTGTGTATAAAGTACACCCAACACTTCCCCTCTGCTCCAAATTGTTTTCTGATGTTAAGTTATGTAAATATCCAACCAGCATTAAACAAGCCGCACACCTCTGTGTTTCCCAAAGGGGTTAAGGGCCTCCTCTTGAAATGTCCCATAAAACCAGAATTGAAACACTGAGGAGAGAAGACTATTCCAGACAAAGCAGCAGGAGACTCCAAACTGGAGTCAGGAAATGGGGGTGGTTGAGGAGAAAGTTCAGGGGAATCATGGAGTTGGATGAATGCTAAAGGCTGGAGTGGATTTTAAGGCTGAAAAACTGCCAATGACATTGGTACCAAGACTTGCTAAGGAGTTTTTTTTTTTAATTAAGAAATTTTTTCATTCATTTTACATACCAATCAAAGATCCCCCTCTTCCCTCCTCCTGCCCCCCAGGTTCCCCCTCCCAACCCACCCTCCACACCCCCCACAAGAAGGCAAGGCCTCCCATGGGGAGGCACATCCAGTAGAAGCAAGTCCAAGCTCTTCTCCCTGCCCCAAGGCTGCACAAGGTGTCCCATCATAGGTAGTGGGCTCCAAAAAGCCCCCTCATGCACCAGGGATGGATTCTGATTCTACCGCCAGGGGTCCCTCCAAGTAGATCAAGCTACACAACTGTCTCGCCATGCAGAGGGCCTACTCCAGTCCCATGTGGGCTCCACAGCCATTGATCCAACTTTCATGAGTTCCCACTAGTTTGGTTTGGTTATCTCTGTAGGTTTCCCCATCATGGTCATGATGCATTTGCTCATAGAATCCGCCCCCCCCACTCTCTCCTACTGGACTCCTGGAACTCTACCTGGTGTTTGGCTGTGGATCTCTGCATCTGCCTCCATCAGTCATTGGATAAAAGCTCTGTGATGATAGTTAGGGTATTCACTGATGTGATCACTAGAGTAAGCCAGTTCAGTTCAGGCAACCTCTCCACTATTTCTAGTAGTCCAAGCTGGGGTCATCCTTGGGGATTCCTGGCAACTTCCCTAGCACCGGGTTTCTCTCTCTCCCCATTATATCTTCCTCCATCCAGATATCTCTCTCATTGCTTTCCCATTCCATCCCTGTTCCAGCTTGACCATCCCATTCCCTTATGTTCTCATCCCCCATCCCCTACTCTCCATTGCCCACCCCTCATTCCCAGCTTACTCATGGAGATCTCATCTATTTTCCCTTCACAGGGCAATCCGTGCATCCCTCTTAGGGTTCTCCTTGTTAGCTAGCTTCTCTAGAGTTGTGGGTTTTTGTCTAGTTATCCTTTGCTTTATATCTAGTATCCACTTATGAGTGGGTACATACCATGTTTGTCCTTCTGATACTGGGTTACCTCACTCAAGATGATATTTTCTAGTTCCATACATTTGCCAAGGAGTTTTACTGACCCTGGCACACTCTAATCTGGGAAAGTCAGATTAGAGTCAGTTTGTCAATATTTTTTGCTTACTATGTAGGATGGCTGGGAAATGAATATATAAACTGAAGAAACTGCTGATAAAAATCCAGAATCCAAAAATGCAATTAAAGTTCTGGCAAAAATATTAAACTTGCAATGAAGAGTTAATACATAATAATTTTAGACACAGAAGAATCAACTGATAGGTAGTGTCTTGATTTACAAAGAGAAAGTTTTTTTTTTTTTTCTCTTTTGGGGCACACTATCCGGCTCCCAACTAAATCACACACAGAGGCTTATCCTTATTATAAATGTCCAGCCTTAGCTTGGCTTGTTTCTTGCCAGCCTTTCTTAACTTTAAATTATCCCATCTATCTTTTGCCTCTGGGCTTTTTTCTTTTCTTACTTCTATAATCTTACTTTCACTCTTACTCTATGGCTGGCTGTGTGGCTGGGTGGTTGACCCCTAGCATCCTCCTCCCCTTGTTCTCTTGTTCTTTATTCTTTTCCTCCGAGATTTCTCCTTCTATTTTTTCTGTCTGCCTGCCAGCCCCATCTATCCTTTATCTTGCCTTGCTATTGGTCATTCAGCTCTTTATTAGACCACTAGGTGCTTTAGACAGGCAAAGTAACATAGATTCACAGAGTTAAACAAATATAAAATAAAAGAATGCAACACATCTTTGCATCATTAAACAAATGTTCCACAACATAAACAAATGTAATGCATCCTAAAATAATATTCTATAACAGAGGAAAAACAAATTTAATAAATATCATAAACTGTTAGGATTTATCATCAGGTGTCATGTCCAAAAGTTGAGCCACACTTATGAAATTTAAATGTTTTAGCTCTTAGTGGAACAGAGATTAGCTTGTGATCTTGTGTATTTGATGTTCTTACATGCTTTAAGTCTGATTTTGATTTTGTTGGAAAGCAGTGATTACCAATTCCCAGAGTGGGAAAAATCTGCTTAATGGGTTTACAATGAGAAACTTGTGAATGGGAAAGGTTAGAAGTAGTCATATAGTCTTGCTAAACTCTTCATTCATTACTGCTTTATTTGGAGTCTGCCTCTTCAGGTAGAGGAACAACTGTAGGTGGATTTTTCTGTTCTACCCGTCAGTTCCCAAATAACCACACAGAGACTTATTATTAATTATAAATGCTTAGGCTTGTTACTAACTAGCTCTTACATTTTAAATTACTATTCTTTTACTTGTTGCCACCTGTCTCATGGCTTGTTACCTTATTTTGTACACATCCTGCTTCCTCTGCATCTGACTCTCAATTCCTCAGACTCCACTCTTGTTCTTGTTCTTGTTCTTGTTCTTGTTCTTGTTCTTGTTCTTCTTGTTCTTCTTGTTCTTCTTGTTCTTGTTCTTCTTGTTCTTGTTCTTGTTCTTCTTGTTCTTGTTCTCCTTCTCCTTCTCCTTCTCCTTTCCCTTCCCCTTCTTCTTCTTCTTCTTCTTCTTCTTCTTCTTCTTCTTCTTCTTCTTCTTCTTCTTCTTCTTCACATCCTCCTAGTCTGGCTCTCCTACCCAGCTATAGGCCAGTCAGCTCTTTATGAGAATGAGCATATTTATAGTATACAAAGATTGTTCCACAGCATTTCCCCCTTCTTGTCTAATTAAAAGGGAAGACTTTAACTTGAACATAGTAAAATTATAAACAACAAAAACAGTTATCAAGTAAGAATTACAGTTACAATATCCATTCCATTTGTATTTGGCAAATTTAGAGAAAATATTTTATTATCGATCTATCTTTGTGAGTCTAAAGTTTTATACCTAATTTACCTTTTATCATAACTAATGCAAACTTTAATTATTTAGTCTTTAACTCCATCAAACATCCCAGAAGGGTGTAATGTTACCTAATGACAGGGATATTTGGCTGCTGCCTAAACAGTCTCCCAAAGTTCTGTAACGTCAGGGCATTTGTCTTACAGGCCTAGTATATCTGACAGACATTTTTGAGAAGCAGGGAATTTTGAAGAACCATCCTACTTTGTCTTGGCAAAGTTTGGCAGTCACTTTCTTTTGTGTCCTGTTGGTCCAGTTTGGACAGTATACTGCCAGCAATTGAAGCAAGGGCAGTTTCTTTGCCCAAATGGCTAGCTTTTGCCATAAAGGAAGCAAACTCCATACAGAGGTTCTTCGATGCCCACCATCCTTTCTTGAAGTAGATTGGTGCTGTCATGAGTAGATGTGTCTCACTGTCATGAAAAGCCTTAGGTTATTACACACCTTAAATGCCATATTCTATAGGTGTTTGAAGATCATCTATCTGTCTAAATATATCTGTTTAACCTTGAAAACATACCTAATATAACTATAAGTTTGATTATTATAGATGACTACAAACCTGTATTTTTTTAATTATACATTACATTTTTAATGAATTGCATAAGCACAATACCCCAAACAAGAGTAGAAACATATAGTATAGCAAAAATAACTTTAAATTTGTATCAATAAATCAAAATCCATACCAATGTAAAATATTTTGAGATTAGTAGTTGTTTTAGATTAAAGTAGATTTGATATTTTAGCCTTTCCCCCTATCATTTCTATATCATATCCCCCTTTTTCCTTTAGAAAGTGATCTTTGAATTTAACTCTTTTGTTTAGCTTTTAACTGTTCATTTGAAAATAATCCTTTGTAGTTACTGGTGAGTTTCAAAGTCATCACTGCTAGGGCAGCACTTTCCATGATAATAGTCTCCTTATCTTTGCTAACATAGGCGTTATAGAATTTTGGAAATACAACTATTTTGCAACTATAAGATTTAGAGTTAGAAAATGCTATACATGCCTGAAAAATTTAGATACGTAGTTTAAAAAAATCATGGCCTTGGTTTATTGTAAGAGTCAACAAGTTGCACAAGCACTCCAGATACATTTCTTCTACACACAAAATAAATCAAAGTATTCCTGAATTTCTTCCACCCGGGGCTGCAGTGTCACTGTGTATCTGAACACTTTCCTGCTGCCTATGCAGACATCTTGGCAACTCTGAACCCACACTGCTCCTGCCCTAGGCCTGAATTGGGTTGTAAGTAACCACCTTGTTTTTGCAGCTTTGCTAAAAATATGTCCAGATCTGCTGCTGTTTAAAACAGCCCTGGTTGCTGATACACTGACCTTTGCTAAGTCATTTAGCCCTGAGATAATTGGGCTTGGAGTCAGTGCTACTCATCTTTATTCTGTTTCTGGTGAGATTAAGGTATGGGTTCACACTGCTCAGGACATTACATTTCCTCAGCCCTTTTCCTCAGCCCACGAGATTTTTGTCTTTCTCATCTGGCACATACGTCCTCTCAAGTTGGCAGGGTACAGTGGGTATGGTGCTGATCCACTCTGGAGTCTCTCCTTGCCATGTGAGGATGCCTGTCGGGATCTGAGGGCGCTTCTTGTGTGACTTCAGCCTGTCCACCCAATCCCAGCATATGCTCACATAGGACCTGAGTACTTGCATCATTTGAAAACAGGAACATCTCAGTTCTGCTGTGTGTGTTACAGCCTCTGCCACTTGTAACCTGGTCTTGTCAGCACAGGCCCCTTCTCGTTCAGGATAGGAAGGACACACTGATTTGCATATGGAGGAAATGCTACATCAATAGAGTGACAGAAAGTGAGGATTCCGGTTAGGTTTGAATGACCCTGGTTTATATGTCCTTATGCCTCTCTTGCCCTCTGAACTGAATCTTCTCATTTGTGAAACTGTCAGGCCACTCGATTGTGCAGGCCTTTTGAGGAAGGCTTTTATTTTATTTTATTTATTTATTTATTTATTTATTTATTTATTTATTTATTTATTTTCGAGACAGGGTTTCTCTGTGTAGCTTTGTGCCTTTCCTGGAACTCACTTGGTAGCCCAGACTGGCCTCGAACTCACAGAGATCCGCCTGGCTCTGCCTCCCGAGTGCTGGGATTAAAGGCGTGCGCCACCACCGCCCGGCGAGGCAGGCTTTTATAAAGAATTGAGGAGACTTGTTGATTTTGCTACAAGTGCCATGAGATGTTGACAGGGACTTCAAGGAGCCATGAGGGGAGGGGATGCTATTGCCATGTGGCTGTGAGGCTCCTGAGAGGTAACACCTTCATAGTGATCCTCACAGCCATCTGCAGAGGCCATGCAATCTCTCTTGCAAAAAAATGGATGGCAGCTCAAAGCTTTTCAATCACCCACCTCACACAGAGTAAGTGGAGAAGTTCAGTCCCAAACTAGCACCTCTACTGTCAACCCTATTATCCTCTCTTTACCCTTGCTATTGAATTTTCTTTGTGTCTAGACAAGAAAATTCAATATTGTCTGGAAAGTATTTTACTCTCAGAGAGCAAAGACAGTTCTTGTTAGTCATGTAGTGGGAGAGTGTAATTCTGCTTTCTATATTTATCCAATGACTTAAAAAAACAACAACAAATGAACAAAGGGAGAAAATAAACTATAAATACTCTCTTAAAATGATATGAAGGTGGTAGTGTCCAGCAGGGATCTATATTCTGGCCCAAAATAACAAATTGCCATGGAACTCTCACCTCTGCCTAAGAGAAGGGAGAGATAGAGAGGGAGAAGTCTGTTCAAAACCTCACCATTTGTTTAAGAAATTATCAGTGGGTTCTTATGACTGATGCAATCCATAATGGCTAAAACAGGAAGTAAAACAGCATGAAAACTAATTAAAAGTTGACAAGCTTTAAATATTACAGACACCTTGAAAGTTACATTCAAAACAGGCCTTGAGCTGGGGCATGGGAGTGGTACCCCTGTGATCTTAGTACCCAGGGGCTGGGGCAAAGAATCTTGAGTTCATGAGCAGTATGAGCTACACAGTGAGACCTTGCCTCAAAACAAACTGACAGACAGACAGACAGACAGACAGAGTTTGTAGCCAGGCAAGTGGGCTTGAGTTTTAACTTGATCATGTAAAGCTACTGACCTTGGGAGAGTGAATGAATCAAACCCCGAGTTAGAGACAGATCCTGAAATGGAAGTTTCCAGTAACAATCTCCTAGAAAAGTGACAACTAGTGAGAGTGGCCATGAAACATTTGTTCAAGGTGATTTAAAATGCTGAGTCACATGGTTTTAGAGTCCCTGTTCTCAAGGAATGTAGAACAGATTGGATTTCATTCATTTAATAGTGGAAGGAAGGAAGGAAGGAAGGAAGGAAGGAAGGAAGGAAGGAAGGAAGGAAAGAAGGAAGGAAGGAAGGAAGGAAGGGAGAGAGAGAGAAAGAAAGAAAGAAAGAAAGAAAGAAAGAAAGAAAGAAAGAGAGAAAGAGAGAAAGAGAGAAAGAGAGAAAGAGAGAAAGAGAGAAAGGGAGATGGAAAAGAAAGGAAAAAGGAATAAATGGATATGGAGAAGAAAGGCAGAGGAGATGTGAGGGAAAGAGGGAGGGGGCCTTTTCCAACACCTCCTCTGGGAAGGGTATTAAGTAGGTGTTTGCTGTTTTTGACATCTAAAAGAGGGATTTTCATGACACTGAGTGCGCAGCCTCCCCCACGCTTTGGAGAAGGCCTTTCTGAAGAATTGATTTGCTCATCTTTTGCTTTGTAGTATGTGGTGCTGGAAATTGAACCCAGGGCCTTCCACATGCTAGGCAAGTGCTCTACTACTGAGTGGCAGCTACAGCTCCAACTATTTGCTCAGCCCGGTATCAGATTATTGCCGGCTGGTACTGGGCAAACACAGTGGTGACTGGGAACACAGAGGACATGCAGATATAGAAAGAACTTTACAAATGCGCTTTACGTGTCACTGTTTTCCATAAACACTTGCATCCATTCTTAGAACACAGTACATGCCTTTCCAGCCTCTATTTTTCTTTTGAAAGTGGGGAGTGGAGTCTGTAAATACTGTGCTGAAATGGAGAACAGAAAGCTTTACAGCCACAAACTATGAGTCAGGTGAGATTAGCAGTGTGTGCATTAGACACGGAGAGCTGCTTTCTGTGTGGCTGTCAATGGTTCTCAGAGGCTGCCACAGCCCCAGGAGGAACTGTTGTTGGAGGCCAGAGGGGCAGAGAGAGGGACTGATCAAACTCAACAAGAGACATGGACCTGCGAATGCAGTTCAGGTGTGAAGAGGTGCAGAAATGTAAATTATAACCCTAACAAGCTAGAGAAAAAGCTATAACAGGTCTCTACAGCCTCTACACCCCCACACCAGAGCCCTGTGTAAAAGGTTGATACAAACCAAACCTTTAGTTGTCCTCTTTGAAGTATGTGACATCAGTTTCCCTTTCAACTTCAGCCCCTATGTGAGTATATGGCTCTGACTTGGAACCTATCAGGCAGAAATCTGACATTTCAAGTTGTGAGATCAACTTGAGTTGAAAACTTAACTCTAAGAATTTCTAGAGCTTCCCATCTTCCCTGGCATGGAGCACTCAGTTTAATTCTGTCATTTAAAATCTGGCACAAACAACATAAACATCTTTCTATCACATGTTTATGAAATGTGTATTACTTATTTTTTAAAGAGTAATATTCCGAGTATTTTGGATTCAGATGTCTGATTACTTTTGAATTGTCTGTCTAAATTGCAACCAGGGATGATATAGATTGCTGGTTTTTATTCCACTCCTGCAATCATTATATTATGCATCCAATCTTGATGGCAAGGGCTATGAAACACAGTTGGCCTTTCAGTGATGAGCTTCATTCTCCTTTCTTGAGGCCTGATGAAGTTGTAAGTGCATATACAAGGATGAGGAAGGGAAGGCCTTGACCCAGTCTTGCTGAGGCTATGTAACAAGGGGACCTTTGAGCAGGGACACTGTGCGATGTGATACATAAAGGCAGAGTGTGATGTACTTGTAAGCTAAGAACTTCACAGCACGTTTCCCAGGCTGGAACAGGCCACAGAACATATTCTTTCTCATGGCCCAGGGTAGGAGTCAACTATGCCAGAACCTTGGTCTTGGACTTTTGGTGTCCAATACTGTGATGCTATGTTGTCTTTGTCTAAACTATTCTGCCCTCCTTTGTCCCAGCAGCCATGAGAAGACTAAATATCTTTTCCTCTGAGGCTGGCAGAGACTCCTGCTACATTGTGGGTCCCTTTCTATTCCGCTGTACTCTAAACCGGAATGTTTGCTGTGAGTGGCCTCAAGAGTCATCCTGAAAACTGAGGGCCATTTTACAACAGGACATTGTTCCTCCTGGCCTGGACCTTCCTAAGGTGAAGGAAGGAGGACAAGATAGCTTCTCCTCCCCGGAAACCCCTCAGAAGGATGTTGTCGCTGTGCCATGTATGCAATCCAACACTGAGACCCATGTGATGGAGGTGAGAGCCCGTGCCTTGAGTGACCAGAGCCAGTAGGTGCTCCAGTGCCATCACAGGATGTCAGCTGGAGAATGTGCGTAGGGAAGTAAGAGGTCTCTTTGATATGGAGGTGAGAGAGGCTGTTACAAGTGAATTAAAAGAGATACGCAGAAGTCAAGCCACTCCTTAGAAAACAGAAAGGCAGGCATTGAGGCCAGAGGCACCGTGCAGTACCTTGCCATGAGGCCTTTTCTGGGGGATCTGTGGCTACTCTTAGCTGTTGTAGAATATTAGTTAAAGATGTGTTACATTTGTGTATGCTCTCAACATTTGTTTAATGATGCAAAGATGTGTTGAATTTTTTATATTGCATTTGTTTCACTCTGTGAAGCTGTGTTACTTTGCCTGCCTAAAGCACCTGGTGGTCTAATAAAGAGCTGAATGGCCAATAGCAAGACAAAGAAAGGATAGGTGGGGCTGGCAGGCACAGAGAGTAAATAGAAGAAGAAATCTGAGAGAAAAGGATCAAGGAACAAGGAAAGGAGGAGAGGAGATACAAGGGGCCAGCCACACAGTCAGACACAGAATAAGAAGGAAAGAAAAGATAGACAGAAATGAGAAAGGTAAAAGCCCAGAGGCAAAAGATAGATGGGATAATTTAAGAAAAACTGGCTAGAAACAAGCCAAGCAAAGGCTGGGCATTTATAAGTAATACTAAGTCTCCATGTGTATTTATTTGGGAGCTGGGTGGTGGAACCTCCCAAAAGAGCAAAGAGCTAAAGAGTCAAAAAACAACCAACAACACCTAGCTTTCTACTCTCTGGGTCATATTTGACAATGGAGTGGATTTGAGGAGGTTTTCATGCAAGGCTGCTGATGGCTACCCCACCACCCTAATGGTCACCCAGAGCTTCTCACACACAGGTTGCTGACGACCACTGTGAGACGCTCTTACTCAGTAGCTCTGAAGTGGGACCTTCCTGCCAGCACCGAGTTGCTGGCTAAATGATGATGAAGAACCTACTGTAGGCCAGGTGGTGGTCATGCATGCCTTTAATCCCAGCATTCTGGAGGCAGAGGCTGGTGGATCTCTGTGTTTGAGGCCAGCCTGGTCAACAAGGCAAGTTCCAGGACAATTAGGGCTGTTACTCAGAGAAACCCTGTCTTGAAAAACAAAAACCAAAACCTACTGTAATTATTATGTCAAATCTGCCCAGTGGGAAAAACCACCTGGTGAGAATTCATTTGATAAAACATAAAATCTCAGATACCATACCAAACTGACTCACAACATCAAGAGAAGAAGCCAGGATACTCTTGTCTAACTAGCCCCGGGTGACTTGTGTGAGTGGTAGACGTTTGGTGGTACCACACCAGATCCCTATGAGCTCCCTCTAACATCTATCTTTTTTTTCTTGGTACCATTGTGGCTTGCGGTATGGTGGTGGTGTGGTCCAGAAACTGTGAGTGATCCTCTGTTGTACATGAATGGCAGAAGAATGGTTTGGTCCTCAAGACAGCTGGGATTATTATTTCTGCTCACATTTTCATATTTAATTGCTGTACAACATTCTGCTCTTTTGTTTACTAGCAAGGGTTTGTGGAGTGGTAGCTCTTTGTTATACACTGTGACAGACACATCTGACAGCTGGAAGAAGGTGATTTTCCCTTGAGTGCAAAAATGATGGACAGATCAATCAACAAATCAGAATACAGAGATATTTTCAAAAAAAGAAGCTGAGTAAGAGTATGCAGTGGTAGAGTGTTTGCCTAATTAGCAATCGGGAGGCTCTGGGTTTGATTTCAGTAAGTGGAAAAAAAAAAAAAAAGAAAAAGAAAAGGGTGGACTGGAGAGATGGCTCAGCCATTAAAGGCTAGGCTCACAACCAAAAAAGAAAACGTTTCCTTGAGGGAGTGGTTCCTTAGCTGAAATGTGAGTTAGGGTTTTCACACAGAGATGAGGTGGGAGCTCCCAGTGTGTAGGGATAGTGGGTACAAGTTACCCTCAGTAGAAAACAAGATGGAGATGGAAGACATAAGATGGTAGAAACCACCATGGACTACATTCCTGCTTTGAATTTTATCCTGAATCTCATGGGAGAACAATGCAAGCGTTAAGAAAGGAAATAACAAGCAGGTTTTCAATTTATGGGCAAATGTGACTCTGGTAGCAGACATATAAGATGATCTGAGGGTCCTCGATCAAAACTGGCCCTTGAAATTCAGGTGGGGAATGAACAAAGCTTAGATTGGATCCTGTGGTGAAGACAGAATTGAGATAAATGTGTAAAACAGAGTATTCGGCAAGCTTGAGAAAACACAAATGAGTTTGATCTTTTCTTCCTTTTTCTAAGACCTTCTACCTTTCCCCCCACATTTCCTTAGTATGACATTTATTAATATTGCTTAAAAATCTGTTTCACATCCTTCACTGACAGAGCCCCAGCACCCTCCCACCCACCTGAGATCACGGATCGAGTTATTGATGGAGACATAGTGTCAGGCCACACTTGTAAGTCTTCCACTTTTTATCATCCTCCTCGATTTAATCTTCACTGTTATTGGGAGCCTGTGCTTGGCTTCATGCTGAGATTTCAGTGATGTGGGTTTTAGGGCACATTTCATTTCCTCTCCTCTCCCTGGGCTGCAGCAGTTCAGTGCTTGATTCTCAGCTCTTGCTTTTAATGTGTAGGTAGAATTTTATTTGTTTTCCGAAGTATTGCTTCACACATATTTCATGGGTAACTCAAAGGCACTGAAATGGATTTGGCATTTCAGCCCAAAGTTAAATCGATAAGCAGTCTGAGAGCATTATTGTCAAAGAAATAAACCAAACAGTGACACTCATTGATGTGCTTATTTCTGAGAATAAACCACTACACCTAAACCCTTTTCAAATGTGCATTTTCTCTCATTAGATGCAAATTATGCTCTGTTTATCTTCTACACCTTGTGTCCTCTGCCTTTTGTGGCCTGTAGGTGTGGCTAAAATTCACCCATGCCAAGGGAAAGCATAAACCTGGGTAAACATTCTCCTACACGTAGGCTTACTTTATTTCACTTTCTATTAGACTAGTCACCCTTTATTAAAACATATTTATAATTGCTTTCTATGAGAAGTCTAATGATAATGTCATCAGTTTGCTCAAACCTAAATAAAGCCTGCCCAAATGGCCCAAGGTCAAAGAGGGCATATGTAATGCACACTATGTTGGTAAGTTGTCATGTGCTACATAGTCACTCCGAAGCAGGCTGCACAGCTGCTTGTTCTCTCCATGCAGACCCAAGCTTGTTTATGTCAAGGATCCTCCAACACTCCCTGTCCTGTGTCAAGCTGGTCCCTGGCTCTATGATAGGGAGAGGGAAAACCAGCCAGTGGTTTCAAGTATTAAAAACACTGTGCCCTTAAAAACTTCATTTCCAGCCAAGGTTAGTGTTGTCTATCCCATAATATAAAATTGTCTAGAGTGAGAATGGGAAGCTCATCCATGGAGAGAAAGCTCAATTAGGAACTCCAGTTGACTGCCTCAGTTTCCCAGTCGGTGCTTGATAACCATCCAGTTTAGTCACAGTATCTTTCTGCTGATGTTTGCTGTTCCACTTGAAGTCTCACCCGAGGGGACACTCTGCTCCTCCTAGAACTCACTTGGGAATTCCATCTGGCTGTCTCAGCAGGGCTTCTTCAGCTCCTTCTGCTGGGTGTTCTCAGCCCCAGTTTGAGGATGTCTCCTCCTGTTCTTGCTGTCTCAACTGTGCTCCTCCTGTAATTTCTGCTGGGCGCTGTGAGCACTGCATCTGATGTTCTGCGTCTGCTGCTTCTCTCTACATGCTACTCACTAGTTACTCTGTTACCTTTTCTTGCTATATGCTGAATAGGCTGATTCATTCAAAACCTCAAGCACAGGTCTTGTAGATCATTCTCTGAGCTGGGTAGACAGGAAGCACGTAGAACTTAGTGCCAATTACATGACACATGGTGACAGCCTAGGCGCTTCAGCCCCACTCACATGTGCCAAGTAGGATCCGAAGACACGGATGACTGTGTCTTCATCGGTTACTTCTGTGTCTTGGCCCCAGCAGTGCTGGTTCCATAGGATCACAAGTTTCATGAAGTCCAGGTCCTGGAAACTCACAGTGTGGCCAGTATTCAAAAGCAGCTATAAAGGATATTAGAATGAGTTTCACACAGATTACTTTGATATAAAGAATACATCATATAATGAAAACCAAGCCTTAGGACATGGAAGAAAACAAGAACCACTTTCATTTACAGTCTGTGTGTAGACATTAAAAATCAACAAAATATTTAGTAAACCCCAGATTTCTGAAACATAAGCACAAATCAAGACAAAAAGGAGATAGTTGCATCATTATAGTGAGTAAAGCATAGTGAACAGAGCCTTAAGATGCCCACACTGTGACAGCCACCTTAGCATGCCTCAAAGGTATTCCTAACTATTGAGGGTGTGGGAAGGCTGTGTTATTTTAAATACATTCTATAGCTTTTTGTAACTTTCATTTCATTTTTTTTAAATTTTAGGCTTTTCTTATAAATAATAAAATAGCAGGCCAATTAAAGTCTGAATTTTCTACATCTTATAGACTACTCTTACAAGACACATAACTACATGTTCCTGTACAAGGCAATGGATCTACCTTTCTCTTCCCTCCTGGGGAGAGTGGAACAAACACAGCCTCCAAACACCAGCACAGCTGCTTTCTCAGGGCCTGGCTCTCACAGCAGTTTTGGAGGCCTTTCCCATCATCCTGGCCTCACATCCAAGAAGCAGTCTAGTGGACCTTTCTTCACCCATTTTCATTCACACCGATTGGTGCTGCTGCCAGAGGACAGCCCTGGAGAGCCCTGCATGAGCTCATTTCCTCCAGTGCAAATGTCAGAGGCCTAAGAGGACATGGAACATATTACATGCAATATACTACACAGGACACGTTAGATGTAACATGTGATATGTCACACATAGTAGCTTATATATTTGTCATATGTTATAAAGAACCACACACAATACATGTAATACCTTACACAAACATCTTACATATAGCTAATATGTACTGTATTACAAAGACTCTATTGCATATATGTGAAAAAGAGCAAGAACTCATGCCTACACATCCATTTAGCACATTAATGATACACAGTTTTATGTGCTTAACCCATAAGCTTTATGGTTGGTCTTATAATTGGTTTAAAACTACTGATCAACTCCACTTATCTACATGCTGTGTGTTTGGGCAGCAACTCCATGGGACTTGTTTTATTTGGAGGATTAGCCTTTGTTTCAGCCTCATTATCCAATGACAAGAGTGTTTACTGATGATACTGATGGTGGGAACCTCAAAAGTTAATTCACATGTCAGAATCACAACACAAGTGCACCTTACAGCAGAAACTGGCATTTTGGATGAATCTGGTTGCTGTGGGATGTCTTTCTGTGTGCTGTGAATATGTGTTACTCCCATTGGCTAATAAATAAAGCTACATTGGCTGATGGCAGGGCAGGATGGAGCCAGGTGGGAAAATCCAAGAGAGACAGCGAAAGGAGAAAGAAGAGTAAGGGGAGACCCCAAACTACCATCCATGGAGCAACATGTAATGGGACACAGGTAAAGCCATGGAACATGTGGCGATACATAGATTAATAGTTATGGGTTGAGTTAAGTTATAAGAGCTAGGTAGCAAGAAGCCTGCCATAGGCCATATAGTTGTTAATTAATATAAGCCTCTGAATGATTATTTTATAAGCAGCTGAGGGACCTCAGGGCTGGGCAGGACACAAGAAAACTTCTAGCTACATCTGATCTTCAGTAGATGATTTCTCTGAACTAAAAGGCAAAGCATTCTTTGAATTCCACTCAGTTTTGTTGAGAACCTAAAACTAGGCTAAAAACTAAAGCCTGTTTTTAAAAACAGCACCAGAAGTATTTTACAGAAACACACACTTTCTCATCAGAGTTTGGATGGATCACAAAAGGTCTGATCTGGTGTCTGAAAATCACCTTTTCAAGCTTCTCCAGTTGCATTATTATTATTATTACAAAGGAGCCTTACACTCTTGTGTTGTATGATTAGATTCCTTGGAGACAGACACACAAATCAAGAAATTAACAAGAAATTTCCTCACCTGAATGGTAATGGTATGGGAGCAGCTTCCCACTGAATTCCTTCCAATTAAAGGCTGGTAGTCCTCTATATAGATGTCACCCCTGCTGATAATTTACTAAATCAGTGGCAACTTTCTAGGTGTCAGACAGGATAACACACTGTTGAGATAGATAAGAGAATATAACAAAAAGGGATCTAGCCATTGTTTTTCAAGGGAAAAAAGGACACAGAGTGTAAGTGTCTAAGGAACAGTATGGTATGATACTGTGGGGTCCATGTAATGTCAGAGTGATAGTACAGATGAGGACACACATAGGTATGAATTGTCCAAGGCCTAAGACAAGGAGAGAACACATAGGAAGTGGGAAGTTCTGCAATGGTTACATGGTACAGACACTAACACATGGGTTTGAAGTGGATTCTGCCCATGACATTCAACCCCCTGCAGTAAGAAAGTCAGTTTGTAGTTGAAACTGAGAGCTCATATCAAGTACTTGGAAATAATTCTGAACAAGGAGTTAAACACCGTCAATGTTTACTGGTCTAGCACATTGCACACACTTCACAGAGATCCTCACAATAACTCTATGGGAAGTACTGTTTTCATCTTATAGGTAGGTTAATTTGAGACCCAGTGGCATGTACTGAAGCTTTCTCAAGGGCATAGGGCCTGTGTGTGATGTATTGAGAGTCAAATCCAACTTTGCTTCAAAACCCATGCTCATGCTACATCACCTGGTCCTTTAAGTGGGTGTCACTGCAGCAAATCTTAAGTGATGGTACTAACGGAGAACCCTGTACAGAGCTCTGTCTTGTGAAAATAAATAGTAGATGACCACTCAATAGCCATGAAGGTGAGCGATGGACATTGCTCTGATGGTGATCTTTACCTGTGCTCAGTAATGGTCACTGAACTTAAATCTGAGAAGTGGGTAGTATGAGTGATCAGCTAAGGACTAGTTCAGTCCATTGTAAAAACAGTCAAAATAGAGCAATGGGAGTTGACAGCTGATTCACGGACCACATCATTTAGTTATAGGTGGACAGAGTGACAATGGACTCCTGATACAGGCTCCCAGGGTGAAACAACAGATCCCAGATTCTCATCTCTTCTCAAGACACCCACAGAGGTGACAGTGTGAGATAGTGACTGCCTAGGCAGACACTGAACATCTACTGAACTAGGTGAACTGGGGGGTGGGGAGGAATCCAAAGGGCAGACTGAAGAAGGAAAACAGGTTGTTGGATTTACAAGCAGGCAAATGTGTACCAGATGGAAGCTATTAAAGAACTCAAATATTTTTTAAAGTTCACTATTTCAGCACAGACAAAATCATTTTATTTCATAAAAAGTCACAGACTTGATATAGAATGATTGTCACTTATTATTTTTGCCCTTTGTGTGTGTGTGCTGCCTGAGCACAAATTATGAGAAGTCTTAAGTTGACAGTGATTCAGAAATAAGATTGAACTGGAACCATAATTAGCTGGCTGTATCTGGTTTTCCTTTTTATGGTTTTAACTGAACATCTAGTCATCTAGCCTTGGAATTGTTAGTGACATTTGTGTGGGAGCTCAAATTACTCAGGGTCAGAGAATCTGAGCTTGCTTTACCCCACAGGGCTGTATAAGGAGAGGATTTGACCACCAGCATGTTTACCAGGTGTTTGGAAGGGTCTATACTTAGCTGTATGGTGTGCTTTGATCTAGCAAGGGGGAGCTCTTTTGCCTCTCCCCTTGGCATGTTATAAAAAGTCTTTTTCAATAAACCTTTGAGGCTGTTGCGTATTGATCCAGGCCCTCCCGAAGCTATCTGTGTTTCTGTCTTCTCGTTGGCTAGATCTCTCTTTTTATCTGATATTTTTTTAGCCCTCTCTCCTCTTCCTAAGAACCCTAGAAAAGGTGGGAAAGGTCTCACAGCCTCCCACACACTTGGAAGGCCCCCTTAGCCGAACTGCTCCCTTTAAGAGCAGAGAAACAATAGGTGATTCCTGAATTACTGAGGGGCCTATACCAGAATTAAGTTAGAACCTTTATTTCCCAGCCTCGTTGATCAAAGGACACAACTCTGTGGTGTCCCATGCCTGCTTGGCACAAACACCCTTTGCTCACTGTCCTCTGATTCCCACACAGCTTTTTGTCTTGTTAAGCTCATACTCAACATGTTGATGTTTCACTGTTTAAAAGCTTTGCTGCTTTTTCAAATCTATGTAGAAGAATCAAACTACAAAAACATGTGAAGATGTTCTGTCAAGGCTGGAGCTGGAGACGGTGCTGTAACAAGTTAGTCTGTGCTTCTTACAAGCCTTGTCTATGCAGTTCTGCCCTACTTCCCAAGTGCAAAGTCCCAGTCCTTCACAGAAGTCAATCAGCATCCAGAAGTTCCGGTTATCATAAGAAAGCTTGTCTCAGTTGTTTATTGGTAAGAAAAAATTAAAACATGGAGCCAAAAGAAGATACAACCCAAAATATTCAGGTATCTTTCTCAGGGGTGGGGGGGGGGGACTCACAGACCCAGGGAAGCAGGAACTGCAATGAAAATCCACCTCAGGGTGTTTGTCATCTGTTAAAATACAGAGAGAAAGACCTGTAAGTATAGTAGGAATAATTTTTACATGTTTGTGTTTAGAATAAAAGTAACACATACCATCTATAGCCAAAGCACATGTGTGTAGAAATTAGGTGTGCTTTATAAATAAAGTCACTTACAGGTACATCCACAGATTGTCTTGCGTACAATAATTCCTAATAAGTATATAATTGTAATTTTAAAATAAGGAAGAGAGCCATTGAGCACCCTGTGAAATGCAGCCTTTCTCATATCAAACCAACTCACTCTTCTGCCTGATTTTAAGGTAATATGCCATGTTGGTTATAGTGAAGCAAGTCAGTTTCTCACTGACAGAATTTCAAATCTCTAATTCTTTTAGAAAGCATTTTGATGGCACAAAGTTTTCAAGAGCATTATAGAACACACATCACAAGCTCATTTAAAGTCTTCTTAAGCTAAAATAAAATACAAGTATAAGGAAAAGCAATCTTGTAGCTGGGTGTGATGACTCATGCCTGTAATTCCAGCACTCAGGAGTCTGAGAAAAGAGAATCCAGAGTTCAAAGCAACCCTTGGTTCCATAAGAGTTTGAGGCTAGCCAGGACTGCAAAAAAAAACCTGTCAAACAAATAACAACAGCAACGACAAAACCCAACCCACCTGAACAAATAGTGACAACAACAGCAACAACAAATCCCCCCACGTTTGGTCTTCCAACTACAGCGCCAATGCTTGCCATAGCACCCAACGTGACTGCAGATCCTGGGTTGAGGGACCTGCAGTTTGCTCCTTCATAAACTCTTGAGTATGCAATATATTGATTTTCTAAAGTGTTTGCAAACAGTCTAAGAAGTGCATATTCTACATTAAAGAAATAAGAACAAGATAAAAAAAAAAGGCACAAGTAACAAATGCCTAAAAATCCATGCAATAAATGTACCAGACAATTTTTTAAGGTACAGAGAGAGACTAGAGAGTTGGCTCAGCCATTAAGAACATTTTCTGCTGTAGCAGATGACCTGAATTCAGTTCCCAGCACTGATATTTGGTGGCTCACCACTGCCTGTGACTCCAGCTCCAGGGGATCTTATGTCCTCTACTGGCCTTTGCAGGAATCTGTGCTCACATGCATGCACACACACAGACACAGAGACACAGACACAGACACAGACACAGACACACACACACACACACACACACACACACGGTTTGAAAAATGCTTAAAGGAGAAAAGTAGAGTGGAAAGAATGAAAAGGTATTGTAAGACAGTGATGGCTTTTTGGAGTTGAGGGAGGGACTAGATAGCAGTAAGCACCCTCTCCTGGTTTATTGGCTTGTTTGTTGCTGCTGGGGAGGGAACCCACCCTTGAGCATGCTAGGCCAGCACTCCACCATTGTGGCACATCCCCAGAGCTTCTCACTTTCCCCCCACTTTTCAAAGTCTCTATGCAGAGCCTGTCTTAATTTTTTTCTATTTAATGAGGAAAAACTATAGTCAAATTTATTTTAAAAATGAAAGACAAGGTGCTGGAGAACTTATCTGGGGTTAAGATTTCTTGCTGTGCAAGCACATGACTGGAGTCTAGAACTCAGCATACACACAGAACAAGTAGGCATACTATGCATACCTGTGTCCTTGCTAGGCTTTGCTGATTTCAGCCTAGCCAAGAGGACAAGAGCCGTAAGTTCAGGGAGAAATCCTGCCTCAAAGGAATAAGTGGAGTGATAGAGAAGGACACTCAATACCTTTTTTTGGTTTCTACATGCATATACAGACAGACAGGCACACAGACAGACAAACAGACACACATATATGCGCACACAGACCCCTGTACTTATATTCACAGAGACACATGCACAGACATATAAACACGTTTATAAAATAAATGTTTTTTAAAAAGCCGTAGGGTGAAACTAACAAAAAAGAGGTAGAAGTAAGTTACCCTCTGTCTTCCCTTCATGCTCTGTAACAAGGGAGAGCTGAGCCACAGTATGCCTAGGTATACACATTTAATCTTACAGATGCTAAATGAGGGACATACATGCATAAGTGTGGTGCCCTTAGAGTCCAGAAGAGGGAGTCAGATCCCTGCAGGTGGAATTACAGGTAGTTGTGAGTCTCCTCACATGGGTGCTGAGAACTGAACCCAGGTCCTGCCAGTGCTCTTAACCAAGCCTTCTCCCCAGCTCCAGCCTTATGATTTTCAAGCTTTTCCAGAGTCCACCAGCATATTCTTGATGGTCTAGTTTCCAACTTCATAGAAAAACATATTCACTTTCTTTGAAAGTCTGAATTGATTCTCTCTCAGTCACCACAACCAGGAGATGATAAATGGCAAAGATATTAAGCTCTTGAACATCCACATTCATAGTAATACTGTGTACTGAGAAGAGGTACTTTTCACACCTGGAAAACCAGAGAATGAAATAAACTGGGCACACTGGCTTTCCACTTACTTGATAAGCTGAGTGTGCTGTCTTAAAAACAGTGAAACCCTTTTCTTCACATCCTCCCTTTTGGATATAGGTTACAGAACACAAGCTGGCAGACTTCGCCCAGTCCACCCATGGCTCTGGAGTCCCTAGCAGACACATTGAAGACAGTGTTAAGGGTAAGAACTGATGTTCTAAATTTAACAGAGTCAACCATGCATCTCACTCTTCATTGTGCTCTGTTTTCCAGAGTGTTTATTCACCGAAGGACACATTTCATACAAATTAAATCAAATCCAAAGGGGAACTGAGAGTGTGCTGGCCATGTGGCAAAGACATTGGGCTCTGGTGTCTGATTAAAACACTGGCTCAGTTGTAAAACACTTATTATGCATCTTATTATAAGCACTCAGCGACATGGATGAGGAGCTAATTTGTCACAAAATCAAGCTAGAATCAGTCTCGGTGGGAGGAAGTGTCTGAAGGGTTTTACAAAAGAAAGCTACCCTGTCCAGTTTGGCTTTCCTGGATTAAAATGAGTGTGGTGACGTGTGTGTGTGTGTGTGTGTGTGTGTGTGTGTGTGTGTGTGTGTGTGTGTGTAGGTCAGTGGACAATCTTGAGTGCTGGTCCTCAAGTGACTTTCCCCTTTTTGATTGAGACAGTGCCTCTCATTGGCTAACTGGCCAGTGAACTCCAGGGATTCCCCTGTCTCTTCCTGCTATCCCTTCATGACTGAGATTACAGGTGCCATCACACCTGGCCTTTGGTTCTGGGTGTTGAATGGAGGTCCTCATGCTTGAGGCAAGCACTTACAGACTGAGCCATCTCCTCAGCTCTTACATTTTGATTCTCAGAGATATTTTTGTCTTGGTATCAGTAGATGGACCTAAGCCAAGGACGAAGGCTTCTCTGTCAAGCAGGCAGACTTTCATCTCACCTTTCCAGCTGGTCATTCCACATCAGAGCTGAGGAGCCTGGGCAGGGCAGGGAGGTGGAGCTGGAAGCGTAGTTGGAGTGGGGCCTGATCTGTGAACAGACAGACAGCGGTGTCAGAGGACAGAGCTACCGACTTTGGTTCTTTTCATCAGATGACGTTCCCTCAAACATGTTGAAAGAAAACCAATGTCCACACATTGACTCACACTGGTCATGGCAAAAGAAGAAATGTACTTTAGATTATCTTCCCAAGACCAGCATACTCCTACTATCATGCTAAAAACTAGAGACCCACACTCTGCTCCCTCGGTGTCCACACTTGAAATGACTGTTTCTAGAGTGGTTACCTCAGCACTTGTTCAACCCTGAATAAAAATGCAATACAATGTTCTAAGGCCTGTCTGCTCTCTCCACTCTATAATTTTCATTACTCATCACGCTTAGGAAAAGGCCAGAATTCTTAACTAGACGTCAAGAACCCTGTTTGGTTTGGCCTCTAGCTGGAAGACTATCCTCACTTTAAACCTCCTCCTGTTCCTGCACCCTCAGTCCCCACTGGCCATCCTTGAGTGGTACAAATGGGGTCATCCTTTCTCCTCCCTCAGCTTCCCTGCCCAGTTGGTTCATCCATGCCCCCTTTACCTGGCTAACTCCTGCTCATCTCACATATCTCAATTTGAAGATTCCTTCCTCGTGGCACACTGTAGGACTTTTCTCATTATTTAATGCTTGCTTATTGTCTCTTTAGGAATTCGTTGTTGGACACCAATGAGCTTTATGAGTATGTGTTCAGTACTGTCTAAGGGAGAAGGTTCACACAGAAGGGACCTGTCTGCTTTTATTTGCTGCTGTGTCTCTAACCTGCAGGCCATGACAGTATGGGTTTGTGGCTCAAATGATGCTGGCAAATTGGTCACAAGTGCATTCCCTCAGTAGCAGTGCCCAAGTGAACCCTGATTCATTGGACACTGCTGAGGAACTAAGAAAAGACTCTTCACTCTGAAAACATATTTCTCCTTAATATATTTATCAGTAATTTTCTTACAAGGAAAAGCAGAATGAAATAAAATTGCTGCAAGAAAAAAATCCATATAGAAATGAAGTTGTTTTGCTGCCCAGAGCACTGGTTTAGTCTCAATAAAGTCAAGACCAGCTAGGGCAGCACATGTGCAAAACACGTGACATCGCTTAGCTTGTCAGGTGAACTCTGAGCCTTTCCACTCTGGCTATGTTAAGGACATGGATGATCATCAGGAAAGTGAGTCTGGATACCAATGGCATGACATCTTTCTTACAATTCCAGAGAAAACAGAAGATTAGTGGCACTTTTCATTCAAACACAACCCTGGGTCAGGGGTCAGACTAGGGAACAAGCAGCATGTTTCCCCATTTCTTCTGCAAAATCCTCAGATCCCCTTTTATTCTTGTAGCCAAAGAAAGCCCTTCTGGCTGGAGTAGGCTCTGGTCTTAGCTGACCTTGATCCTCCTGTTGCCAGTAGAATAATGGGAGCTTGATTAGAGACCTGTTTCATGGTGTGAACGCATTGAGCCTACCACATTTGTTGACTACCATCCTAACAGTGGACAAAGTTTCAGAATTTGGTATCTAACAGCAGAATGGGAACACAGCCGTGTGGGGCTGTGAAGAATGTACCAGTCCCTGCCCATCCACCCGGGCTCACAGCTCATGCACCAAGCATGAACCTAACACAAGCCACAGACTTGGAACTGTGAGGTATCAATGTGAACACATCAATTGTAACGTGCATCTCCTTGGTTAGGACAGCAATCATGGATACTATCATGAGTGAGGGAGGATGGCTAAAAAATTCCACTTCTTCTCAATTCTGCTATAAACTCCCACAAAAATAAGTCTGGCTTTCAAATGGTTCTATATTTGAATAATAGATGGTTTAACCTAATAAATGGTTTTTCTGGTAATGGTTTATTACCTACATTTTTCTCCTCTCAAACACACCCTCTATACCATTTCTAAGACAAATATCAGTAAGTCATAAAGATCTGTCAGTTTTTGTTGTAACCAGATAGGCTCTGGCTATCCCTGCTCCACTCCCCAACCTGTCATAAGATTGTGTATGAGCTAAGGACGAAGGATGTATCTTGGGAGAAACCAGGAAGGGAACAGCATGACAAAGATACCAGCAGTGTTTGAAACTCAGCTGAGTCTCCTCTCTGACCTTTAGGACAGCTCTGGACTGTGAATGATCCTCAAAGCTTGTCCCACATTGAGACAAAGGTTCTGGGCCTTTTTGCTCCCACACCCATCAGTATTTATGGTTTCCCTAGCTGTACCTGGCATTAAGCTTCTGAAAGTCCAACTGTAAGCAGTTAGCGGTGACACTGGGGAGGCTCTGCAGCAACAGGAAGAACTCCAGAAAGGAAGTAAGCCGTCAGTCAGCACCAGATGCACCGTGTGGCAAGTTATGCTTCGCTGCCAGTGGAAAGGCTGCCTGTTTTATGGATGGGCACTCTGGGAAGGGTGTCTCGTGAAAAACAGCCTTCTCGGACCACTGTGATCCATTCCCCTTAGCTAGGAGTTAAGCTTTTAGATCATGTTGAGAAACAGTATTCAAAAGTTCTTTAGCACTTGGCAGGCAGAGACTGGAGATCAGAAGTGCATGGCCAGTCTGGGATTTACTTAGGGTAGGGGAGAATTATTGGTGGAAACATTTGCTTGAAGCATACCTTACCTCAGTGGTGCCAGACTCTTGCTTTTAATATGATTCCATGTTTAACTCCTCAAATGCACTGCCCCCCACAGCACCTCCAAAATGCTACAGTCCACTTCTAATAGATTTCTTAGAGACCTCAACTCTCCAACATGGAGCTCAGCCTTTGTGCTGACAGAGGACTTCTCAGAACTAAGTCCCTCACCCTGGCTTCCGGTAAGCTCCTAGGATGACAAAGTGTTTCCCACATCATTAAATGTAATCTACCCATTTCTCTTTGAGTATGAGAGTGCAAAGGTTTCAGTAAAGTGCAACTCACGAAGATATATCAAGGACATTTTTAGGAATCCAGGTGAGACACTGAATACTATCTACCCATGTACATACAAGCAAGCGGCAGGGGTGGGGGGTGGGGGCAACTGTGGCAAGTGCGTCGACCACCAGTCCCTTGCGGACCCCTTGACACAGCTAGTGGACCCTTGGCTGAGGGTGATTGACACCTCTGTGGGCTGACCCCTGTGCCGGTCTGTCTGTGAGGTGCTGTATAGTTAGAGGTCCCTGTCTGCGCACACTCATCAGCTAATTGACTTATTCCATCCACTGCCTGGTCCGCAGCTCCGGCCCGGGCAGTCTACACCGAGGGCTCAGGACTCAGTCAGTATAAACATTAACTTCATGTTTTGAAGAGCACTGAGAGGAAACTTGTAGAATTCTCTCCCACCCTCTCTAGTCTCCTGTGTTCTTATTACAGACGTGCTTCTCCCATAGCTGTCTATCCCTCTTCTACCTCCTATTCACTGTTCCCTTTCAACCTGTTCTGAATATGAATTATGCTCTTTGATTCCTTCCCTAAAAAACAACCACAATTATAATGTACTTTTCCTCTGGCAAGTGTTGTTCTAAACATTTTACCAATCTTAATTCATTTAATTATCACCTTCTTCCCTTGAGATCGGAGGAAACCGAAACACAGATAAGTAGCCCAGGGTCAGCTTACAGGATGTGATAGAGTTTGATTCAAACTGCACATGTATACATTACTAGTGTATAGCTAATAAATCACGGATACATTGCTTCCACTAACTCCTGTCACTGAATTTCACCCAATGTTAATAAAAAAATCACGCTGTTAGTAACTTTAAGTATTTATTGCCATTTCTGGTACTGCAGTTGTTAAGCTAAGTATACCTGTTTTGTGGATTGAGCTCTAACATTTATAAACTTGGCTCTTCCTTTCTATATAGAAATAACAAAACTTTATTATCTGGAACTAACACATTGTTCCGATAAGGGAATAGGGTAAATTTTATTTAACATGACATGAAAAGAGAAATTAACCATTTGATCAATTAATAATTAATAACTAAACATACATGATAGAGATGGAATTGAAAAGAAATGTAGATATTTTAGGATGTTGAAATGGGAATCCAAAACCCCCATGGCCAGTGGCTTTTCATAATGCAGACAATAATATGCAGACTATACTGCCTGATTGTTGCCTTGAAGAAAGTTGGGATAACAAGAAACAGTAGAAAGGGGATCTGGTTGCAAGAGAAGACAGCACAATGGAGTTTGTCATCACCCAGTGTTGGCACTCACAGCTCATCCAGAGGGTGGGTCTGCTCTTAGGCACAGGACCGTCTACTCGAAACAGGGTGGTGATCTTGTGAGTAAACAGAAGGAGCCTTGGGGATCATGGGACCCAACTCATTTACACATGGGGATGTGAAGCCAAGTTGTTTTTATGGTAACAAAGCTGGATTTTGGTAAAGTTTTGTCTGGAATCCAGTTTCCTCATTTTTGTCCCACATGAGGCCCAAGAATAGATTAGCAGATTTCATCTACTTATAAACAGCCCAGAGCATAAATTGTCCAGCAAAAAAGAGAAAGGAGAGAGCAGGGGAGGGGAGGGAGAGAGGGGAGGAGAAGAAACGGGAGGGGAGGTAAGGGAAAAAGAATGTGAATTCATGACCAGAATGAAAGCTGACAGGGGACCTGGCCAATCTGCTTGTCATAAGCCCCAGATGTTCATCAGTTTTCGTTTGTTGATGCCCTCTGGCACAGTACAACCTAATTACTCCAGGGTATTCGAATGAGTGGTCTTGTGTTTATACCTAGTATCTGTAAGTAGAGACTAGCTCCATCACAGACTAATGTTGATCATGATGCTTCACTGAAGTAAGTGACTTGCTCAAATCTAGATCAGAACCACAACCAGAAACCAGACTGGTCCCTCGTGTGCTATGTTGCTCTCTGGAGAGTTTAAGGCAGTGGATTATTCCATAGTGAGAAGGACAACAAGTCACCCCAGCAAAGGAGCAGGCTCTTGGCAAGTTTGTTGACTCAGTCCTGGTCTCTCTGGATTGAGGGATCACTCTGGCCCACCCTTCAGTGAAACCACTTCCAACCCTAGAGCTTCCCTGCTCCTTCCGGTTCTTCTCAGAACCCAAGTCACCCTGAGAGGGAGGAAGAGGACCTCCCAGGAAAGGGCCCTGGCTACTGTAAGCCTGAGTCCAGACAGATCAACATTTCTCTCCATCACACAGTGTCTGAGAGGTCGTAGCCTCTTCACACTGTCCAAAATGCTTCCCTTGTGACTCCAATATTTCTGCTTGAATCTGGGTGTATTCAATGGTATTCTGGGCTTTTCCAAAACACTAACGTGTATTCTAAACAGAATAAATCACCACTACACTGCTCATCTTGCATTAACATGGTTTCATGATGCCCTGAGAACTGAAGGGGATGTATAAAAGTGATTTAGGAGATCTGGGGTTTCCTGGGGTATGGAAAGAAGCATTGGGAGGAGGACTGCATAAGGAGGACTAAGTTCTTAAAGGCCAACACTGCCTGCCACAGGAGGCATTTCACAGTGTGCTAAGACTGAGTGATGCGGATGGTGTCTGGTGAAGCACAACACCTCCCCTCAGTGTGCACCCAAGACTTTCATGCACATTTTGAGGGTCACATGTCATAATTAGCTGTCAAAGCCTGAGAAGGAAGAAAGTCCAGGGTGAAGTCAATTCTCTTGTAGGAGGAGCCCCCTGCGAGAGGGAGGAAAGGCTGAGAAAGAGGATCCTCACCTCTCAGCCTCTGTGCCCATACCTGGACTATCTGCTTTCACACCAGGCTCCATAGAACCTGAGTGCTGAGCATGGCCTCATGCCAGAGTGGTCTTTACTCACATTATGAGTAAGAGACTCGTGTTTTCCTTTCAAACCACAGCACCATTGCAGAAAGCAAAGGAAGCTGCTTGTAAATGCCCTAAAGTGTAAGCAGCCCCGTGTGGGACTGCACAGAGGTAGTGGGTTCTCTTTGAAGGAGTAAACAGTTCTTCCCAGAGAGCTGGATAAAAATCTTTAGACACCATACTTCCACATTGCCAGTCATCTCTGTAGGGCGATGAGTTTCATTTCCTCTTCAAGTGGTTATTTTCCAGGAGAATATGCATGCATTATTTGAACATTAAATAATTTAAAAATTCGTATTCCAAAATAGTGTAAGAAAAAAGTAAGAACAATAAAAATCCTTATTCAAAGTAGTTAGCCTGAAATTATATACATACAAGTGACTCTAAACAGACTGAACAGGTTGTATTTATATATTCAGGTGTATATATTCATACACATATATATTTAATAATAATAATTAAAGAAAAAGAGGTCATGATTTAAGAGCATGCAAGGAGGGGGAAATAGTTAAGGCTTAGAGGGAGAAAAAGAAAAATTATACTTTAATTTCAAAACCAATAACAAAAATTTAAGACAGAATCTAGAGCAAACTTGCTATAATGTAATAATGTAAATTTAAAAAAAAATGAAGAAATCAATGTTCAAACATTATCCTAATTTTTAAAATGCCAACAGGTAAAATATAAAACAGAAAAAAATCTGTATTACAGCTGGCAAGTTGAAATGATTCTTAATTTTAAAGTATTTATTTGTGTGTATGTATGTGTATATGTGTATGAGAGAGAGAGAGAGAGAGAGAGAGAGAGAGAGAGAGAGAGAGAGAGAGAGAGATCTGTGCATCACATATTCACATATGTGCCTGTTGCCCATGGAGGTCAGAGAGGGTGTCAGATGCCCTAGAACTGGAGTTACAGTTGTGAGCCTCCATATGGGTCCTGAGAACAGAACTCGGGTCCTCTGCAAGAGCAGCCAGTGTTCTTAGCTGACGAATTCTCTCTCCAGTATCAATTCTTTAAAACAAACAAACAAACAAACATAAAAGCTGCTGGGGAATTTCTTCCTCCATAAGCCATGGCACTTTTTCAGTTCCTCCTTTATCATTCCTGTGCCATCATGTGGACACAGGTTCCTTTAGAAAGTGGCTTTCTTGCCTCTGGTCTTTGTTATAACTGCCCACATCTGGCTCCTGTATAAAAAAGCCAGCAAGAGGTGTTTCCTCTGTGGATCCCACCTTGATTCCTCTCAGTGCTGGAGTGTGACCTGGAAGTGTGAGCCAAATAAACCTTCTCCTCCCAGAATTGTTGTTTGTCAGAGCGTTTCCTCACAATAGCAGGCAAGAATCTAAACCACCCTATATGACTGTGGGTAAGACTGGAAGGGTTAGTGTGTCTGAACTGCTTGAACAAAACTGACAGTGTGGCCCAATGTAAGTGCTCAGGAGTGTTAGCAGATCCCTTTCAGTTGGATTGGTTATGGTTTTTATTAGCCTGTCCACAATTCTAGGATCCTGTCAGGGAATGCCCACAGCCATCACCTCAGCTGAAGGGATAACCATGGGCCTGTGTACATATATTTTGTATAAGGATTCTGTCCACTGCAGTCAAATCTGACTATACAGGTATGCACATCCAAGTCATAGGTTAGCCAGTGACCTATGACCTTGTCAATCAAGCAGCAAATTGTTGATTTGATGGTTCATATTGATTGTCAACTTGAACAAAGAAATCAAACTCTGTCAGGTCTATGGGGGAGTTTCTAGATCAGATAAATTAAGGTGGGGGGACCCATTTTGGCTGTGAGTGGTGCCATCCATGGGCTGGGGTACAGGAATGAATGACAAGAAAAAAGCAAGCTGACTGTGGATGCAATGTGACCTCAGATCCCCGCCACTGTGACTTTTTTGCCATAGTGGATTATACCCTTGGACTGTGAGCCAAAATCAACCCTGCATTGCTAACACTGTCCATGTCAGGCACTCTGACACAGCCAGGAGGCAAGAGACTAACACAGCTGACAAGGCCAAGATTTCCTGTCTTGAAGATCTGAGCCTGGAAGGGTACTGTCATGGTTTGGATGTGAAATGTCTACCTGGGGCTCAGGTGTTAGAATCTTTGGTCCCAGCATCGGTTTTGGGAGCCTGAGGAACCTTTAGGAGGAAGGCATGTCATGGAGGTAGGTGTCAAGTCCTCTCAAACCATGAGCCCAAACTACTCCTTTCCATGAGCTGCTTCTATTAGGTTTTGGTCACAAAACAAGGGAAGTAACTGATGAGAGTGCCTGGGATTCACAGCCTGGCTATCAACTTTATGAGTTACTTTTCTTGGCAAACCAGGAAGTAAAGGACTCAGGCTGGAAATGGGGATATGCCTTGTTGGCCCAACGCCCCAATCTGCAAGTAAGTACCTGGCCCAAAAGGTTATATAGCCTTCTATAACAGTGCCACAAATCAAGGACCACTTTTTCAAATACAGGAGCTGTTTGGGATACTTCCCATTTAATAACATTCACTTAAATGGAAAACTATTTTTAAAAGGAAGTATTTTTTTTTTTTTGTAAAAGATAGCTAAAAAAGAAGTTGTACAGATTAAAAAAGTTGGAAAGGTTTTGGTGACAACACAAATACTTCCATATCTTTAAATAAATCTACAAATACATGAAATATATTAGGAAAAATTGCTTTCTGGGATCGGCAAAAATACTGTCCCCCTAACACGGAATTCTCTTTTTCTGCTAAAGGGACATAGGATAAGATGACTCCTAAGGACATTGTGCTATACTTATAGATCAGTGTCTTACTTAGACATCATCAGTCTCCTACAGCAGATGGCAATTGATACAGAGACCCACAAAAGTGTGCAGAGAGGGAGAGACTTTGGAGCACTTGGCCCAAATGGGATGTCTTCAGTAAACTTCTCCCCTTACAGAAGAGGAGGGAGAAAGACTGTAAGAGCCAGCGATGATGGGTGACGCCAAGGACACAACAGGACGACACATGTGTGAACTGACAGAGAGACTGGCAGCATACACAGGGCCTGCACAGGTTCGAGCCAGACGGTGCCAGTGCTGGAGGAGGAAGTGGATGTGACTGCTTAACCAAGAACCTATCTCTAACCGACAACAGCTTGCGAAGGAGAAAAATTAACTTTCTCCAATGGAGTCACACGGGGTATATAAACCACACTTAAGAGTAGACCTCATGTCAGCAGTAGACGCCAACACAAAACAAACTCCATTTTTTTTTTTTTTTTTTTGTAATTTTGTCTTATGGTGCTTTGTTTGGATTTTTTTTTTCTTTTTGGTCTTACTGGTCTTTTGCTTTTATGTTTTCCATTTTTGTATTTCTATGGGTTTTGTTTTTTGTGTGTTTCTTGTTTTTGCTTTTTAAATTCTGTTCTGTTTGTCTGCTTATTTGTTTTCTAAAGAGAGAGAGAAAGAAAAGACATGGAGTTGGGTGGGTGGGTAGGATCTGGGAGGAGCTGGGTGAGGAGAAATCATGATCAGAATATACTGTATGGAAAATTTTTTCAATTAAAAAAAGAAGAAAATTACTGTTCCCTGCTCTCCCACATGTAAACACTTTTGGATTGTAACCAGTGGGAAATGAGAAAGTGAGTGCAGCTGGTGTGGGAAGGGAGAGATTGCAGAAGACCTGCTCATGATTCAAGGAGATCATGCTGAGTGAGAATCAGGGCAGTGATGTCCTCCATTCAGTACGGGTGCCTCAACATCAACTACATGAATATGTGGGGGAGGCAAGAACAGGGACCCCAAAGAAGAGGAAGGAAGGGGCTAAGCCACTGAGGACACACAGCAAGGTGTCTTGGTGCATGTGTGTGATGTAAAGGGGAAGCTGGTGAGGATGTTCTTATTTCTTCTGGCTTCCTTGGACTCCTTTGGGATTAAGGGAAGGGACAGAAAGCTGGTTGATAGAGAGACCAGCATAGAGATGCTGCGGTTAGGGTCAAGGACTTGTCCCAGCAGAGGCTGTAGTTGCTACAGGTAAAGAACCCAAAGCAGTATCTAGATTCTAGAAGGAAATGACCATGCCTGTATTGTCTTCTATGCTAAAAGGAGGATAGTAGTCAGGGCTGAATCCTCAGGACCAGGGACTCCCGATGTGTGAGGAAGTGTCCCTCAGTTTACCAGCAACTCCCTTGTTTTCACAAACAGGAATCACCTGTGAGTAGGTTGTGCTGGTCTGACTAGCTGCACCCAGTCTACATGTGGGTAGCTTTCTCTCTTATACCAGGTAGTGTAGAGTATGTAATAACCTGCTCCTTCACACTGGTACCATCTAGTAAGGGAAGGGAAGAATGGGAGAAACAAGGAGGAGAGAGGGAGACAGAACCTTCAACTGTAAGTTTGGGGACCCGCTGTGCTGCTTTCCTGCCTCCTGGGCCCTACCATATCAGCAGAGAACAAGGATTAGTGGTGATTAGTGGTGGTGCTGTGTTCTACACAACAAACATTAAAACAGACATTTAAAAAGTCCTAAAATCACACAAATTTTATAGTGTTGTTACAGTCCCAGTAAACTCTAAGTTGTGGAAGATTCACGCATCACCCTGCCTCCCTCAGTTAGCAAAAAGGGAGAAACATATGCCATCAACTCTGAATAAATACAGCAGCTGCCCTTATAAATATGTGAACATTGGCCTTTCTGCTCCAATCTAATACATCACAAAAATGATCAGAAAGAAATCTAAAACATAATGGAAATATTCTGCACTAAATGAAAAATAAAAAAAGGCCATCCTATTTCCAAATAAGCTGGGAATGTAGATATAAAGACAAATTAAGTCTGACAGAAGGTATACATTCTGCTTTTTTGAATCAATTGTCATCCAAGTATTGATTGAGGATCTCGTTGCAATTTCCTATGGCAAATAGATGACAGGAAATTCAGCTCAGACAAAAAGTAAACAACAAGTAAGAGTTGAAGGCTCTTACTTATCACCAAATCGGTAGCTGAGAGGCTCCAGGAAGATTAAAGGCTGCTGTGAACGTGGTAATGTGTGAGAGCCATTGATTTCATGATAAATCAATCCTTATCTTTAGGTCGGAGAAGGTTCGATTAATACCTAGGCACTTCTGTATGCTGGAGGGTTTCCTAGTCCCTGATGTAGGCACTGCTGTCTACAAAATATTTCCACTGAAGAAGTGACTCCCCGTGCATCACAATTACCCACAGCCATTCAACGACCAGATTAAGTTGACACACTGGGACAATGTGTGGATCCCAGCAGATGCTCTCTTTTATGCACAAGACAAATTACTTCAGCCTCATGATGAAGGTCAACTCAATCAGCTCTTGCTGATAATGTACTTTATGCAAAAGATGTTGTTCAAGCTGTAAAAACATCTTGACTCAATAACAAGAAAATTGCTATAAACTGTACATGATTTAAAGTGATCATTATGCAATATACATCCTATGGGTTGAATGGTTATGATGAATCTAAACTTGGTGCACCCCATTTCTCCAGGGTGACAGAGTCAGCCAAAGAATGACCAACACAGCATCAGCTCCAGCATGGATGTCTGGAATCTGGCCCAGAAGAGTAATTTATCAGATTTAAATACAAAACAATGCAGTAAATCATCATTGCCTGGCATATCCTAGTCTGAATGTCACAATAACTATAACCCTCAGGCAGAGTCTGAGCAGATTCCTTGACATTATATAACTCACACAGAGAACAGACATCACAAGGCCACTCCCAATCCCGCACAGCATGTAGGGACTGTGGCTCCTGTAACTGCCCATTACTAGCTGGACACCAGTTGACACATTGCATTCCCAGATCTCGCTGTATTAGGTGTGGCCATGTGAGGAAATTCTGGCCAATTATATGTAAGCAGAAGTGGTGAGACTTCTGCGAAATCCTAAAGAGAAGAGGCATGCTTTCCTTCACTTCCTCCTCCCCACAAGGCGGTAGACTGATGGCTGGCACTCGAGCAGCTGTTCAGACCGTGAGGCAGTGACTGAGAATGGCGCAGAAACCGCTGTCATCCTCGATGACCAGGGGAGGGCCAGATCAGTCCTGGGCTACGTATAACCAGCATTGATCTGTGCATCAGGGAAACATAGTTCAGTCATTTTTTTCCTTCCTCTCTCACTTTTATGAATTTGTAGAGAAGTTTCGTTTGTAGGATGTGTTTTTAAGAGTAGTGTGTGTAGAACTATCTAAACTGAGATATTATGGTTGGCAACGAATAGTTGTCTCACACAATCATTTATTTAGACAAATGAAAAATTACTTAATTGAAATATGTGACTTAGTGATACCAGACATAAAAAATTCCTTTCAACTCAGAATCAAACATCCAGGCATTTCAGAGAACAGAATTCATTTTGTAGCATTGAGTAATTATCAACTGTTATTAAAAAGATCTAGACCTATGAAATCTTGAAGGGCCTTCTGTTGCCAGTGAATGGATCTGAATTACTGAAACCATTGATAGGTACCACCCACAGTCAGTCAATAGGGAGCTGGTGAGGACACACAATCCTTTGTCCCTGAGGAGTTTGCCTCTAGCAGAACAAGTCATAATGCAATTCCCCTCCACAGACAGTGAAGGTAAGAAGAAAATCTGACTCAGTAGGAAGCAGAATATTGAAGTCTATGATGGAGACCTCTCCCTTCCAACAGGCACCTAGGTGGCCCAACTGCCTTGGAATTGACCTTAATTATGAAAGTCACCTAACTGAAACTCTACTTAATCCCCTCTATCTACTCACTCATACCCACTCAGACACACACACACAGGCACACACACACAGATATACACATGCACATACATAGGCACACACACACACACACACACACACACACACACACATATATACAAAGACATACAGATATGTACACAAACACACACAGAGGCACACACACATAGATACACACAGACAAGTGCACACACACAGAAACACATAGAAACACATACATAAATACACACACACATATATATACAAAGACATACAGATATGTACACAAACACACACAGAGGCACACACACATAGATACACACAGACAAGTGCACACACACAGAGACACATAGAAACACATACATAAATACATACACACACACACACACAGACACAGACACACACACACACACACACACACACACACACACACACACACACACTCCCCTCGCCAATATGACTTAGGAAAACTCAACTCTAAAGAGCACGAGCTTGCCGCAATCCTATAGATGACTCGAGCACAGCATCCTTCACCTGGGAATTTCCAGTGCCCCATGCAGCTGCAGAAGTCTGTGTTTAACCCTGTGGACACATCCCACAGCAAGATCCCAAGGTCTGCCCTCCTCTCCACACTACACTGAAGTGAAAAAGATCTGAAGTCCTCAGAAAAGAGACAACCTTTCAGTGAGTAAGGAAACTTGCTTCATTTTTTTTCACCAGTTTCCACCCTGCATGGCGGATCAGCCTTGTCTGTCCTTACTTAACTAAGGACACCAGAGGCCCCCAAATTGAATACTTTCCTCTTCTAACATTGAATGTGGATCTTAGCTCTAGATATACTTTTTCTTCCCCAAACCAAATATTCTTTAAGATCCCCACCCTCCCTTTCTCCATCGTGGCACACATCTTGAATTTACTTGGCTTCTGATATCTTTACTGTATCTTCGCCTTGCTTGTGTCAAGCTCACCTGTGTGTCGCTGACAGTCCTTCTAAAAGGGAAGCTCCAAGGGGCACAAGGGAAGTCTGTTGTATAAAGTGATACTTGGGCAGGAGACCCTTGTGCTACACCTCTTCTCTGAGGAATCTACTATGTGCTGAAGAGTGAACTGGTAACGTTTTGTGCAGCTAGGCTATGACATCAGCCATGTCCGACTCTTCATGGCTACAGCCCCTGTATAAGGTCAAGGCTGAGGAGTACAGGAAAGCCTGTGGCTGAGGACTGGGGGCGGGGGGCGGGGGGGGGCGGCTGTTCAGGTGGCTTCCAGGCTTTGCAATCTGGTGCATGTTACCTGTATGCTTTGTAGAGCAGTAAGTGGTAGGCAGTATGACGCCCAGTGTGAACTGGATCTGTGAATGAAGGACTAAGATCTGGGAACTGATGGGAGCCATTATCAACAGAATCAGGAAACCCCTCAGTGTCTGCCTATCACAGCCTCACCACATGGGTATTTTCATAAATGGCTCTTGGTTCCTGGAAGGGAAATGACTTCTCAACCCTTATCAGACTTGTCTTCACACCTGAGCCACTGTGTGGGTGAGAAGCAAGGATACTGAGTTCAGAGCTCAGTGGGCAGAGACAGTGTAGCCAAGGTTCTAACTCACCACCAGCACCCTTCTCTGCCTGACGGGTCACTCTCCTGCTAGTCATCTACTTCCCATCTGAGGCTCTTTTATGGACACTGAGTCAGTCCTGACAGCGTTCTCCCCTAACCCTACCTCAGAAATGTGATTTGAAGGTTTGAGCATAGCTGTGCTCATTCAATTTAAACTTCTGTCAATGGCAGTGCCATGAGCAGGACTGGAAGACGTCCTGGGTGACAGCCATACCATTGGGGGTCTGTTGTTACGACTCATAGCTGTTCTTCTTAGCAGTTACTTGTTGAATAGGCTAGGATTCTTCCCAGCACTAGTAACTGCTGTGAACTCTAATTTTTTCTGCTAAGCATCTCAAATATTCTTGTACTTATTGATGGGTAACACTATTGTGATCCTTCGATTCAGTGAAATTTTCTATATCTGCTAAGAATTTCTACTTCAAAGTCATCACTGACATAGATGCTGGGAGTGTGGGGAGGAGAGGAAGGAGGACAGGCCTGAACAGCAAACTTAAAGATGTAGTTTGTCATTCGAGAGGCTAGAGAGAGGTGGGTGAGAGGCAGGTACAGCTGTGGTATCCATGTGAAGGTAATAAGAAACCATCACAGACACAACTAAGAGACTGAGCACAGAGGGGAGAGCCATTGACTCTGAATCAGTCAGAAGGAAGAGAACTCTTAGCCCAAGCATTGATGACCTGCATCTTCATGAAAAAGGAAAGAGTCTCCAGTCGAGGGGAACATGTAAATGAAGGAACATTGAGTTTGCCAAGATTCTAGAGAGGTTGGGACTCCTACTTCTGGACACCCCAGGAGTGGGAGGTTGAGCCCAAGTCCTGGTAGCTTTGGATAAAATACAACATTCCAGTTTGGGGCATAGGGGAAACAACAAAGGCTTTTGAGGGAACTACTATCTCTTCTCTCCAGATGAGAAAAGAGGCTGAGAGGGGAGAGACACTCACTCCAGCAAATGGGGAGAGGGATTTGAGGAAAGTCTGACTCAAACACTTCACCCTCTGTTGGTGGGATTCTCCTTTATAACTGATTTATTTTAATGGTCAAGTAATAATGTTACATATGTATGGTATATTCAGTGGATTGATATATTAATCTTCCTCTTAATTTATTTATCTCTAAAATTCAGAATAATTTTTTCTATTTACCTAAAACATCTGATGAAATGAAATTATAGATGTTTAAATATCTTAAAACTATGAGTTCTATGACCAAAAATGATTAGTACCTTGTTATTTCACTATTATCATAATTCATAATTCACTAACATTACTCCTGAAATTACCATGAGGGCATTTCAGCAAAGGTATTGGTGTTATTTAGTGTGAACGCTGGTCATAAGGAATTGGGGTCTTACCAAGCTTCCCACATGTATTAGCTCATTCCTTTGACAACCTTGGGAAATAGATTATTATCTCTAACATATAGCCACAAGTGGAGGCTGACAGTTACCCAGTCGCACTATATATATATAGTCTATAGATATATATATATATATATCTATCTTTCATAACCAATGGTACTATGAAGACTGCTAAGTGGAAAGTTATCAGCAGTCTTACCTGGATGTAGACCCTGTAGCTAAAACAATGACTGGTGTGGCAAGATGTGCCCATAGACACACAAATATCATGGGAGTAAACAAATACATCCTGATTAGATTTAAGGTCCTCTCTGTGGGTACTGCAAATCTGGTCAAGAACCCATGGCTCGGGGGCTCACAGGCTCCAGGGTTGAATCTACTATGATTATTCTGGTAAACAGGCGTAACATCAAACTGCCCTCTAAATTCTCACCTCTCTGCCCACAGATTAGTGCAGCCCACAGACATCATCAGTGACATCTCTGTGTAGTAGATGGTGGTTTGTGGAGTCCATAAAGGTTTCCTAGTGAGATCTGAGCTTGCTTCATCCAGCAGGACTGCATTAGAGGATTGGTTGACCACATGTGTGGTTACCAGGTGACTGGAAAGGGTCTGCACTTGGCTGTAGTAGGGGGAGGAGGTCTTTTGTTCCACCCCTGGGCATTGCTATAAATAGCCCTTTAGAAGAAACAGAGGGGCTGGTAGATAAGGATCCAGGCCCTCTTGAGGCTATCCTGTGTTTCTATCTGTTTCTCTCCTCTCTATCCTCCTATTTAAATCTCTTATCCCTCTCTCCTCAAGAGTACCCTGGGGTAAAATGTGGAAGCTGGTCTCCCAGCTGGCCTCCCACAGTGGTTAACACAGAAACTCACAAATCAAAGTACAGAGAATCAGTGTCTATTGGATGCTTAGCCACAAATGGAACATCTATACACATACTCCTCTCAGGCTCAGGGGACCATCTGGGAAAAGAGGGCAGAAAGATTGAATCAGAACCATTGTCCTCATGAACTCCCAGCAGCTGTGGTTGCCTGAACAAGATCTAAACAAGATCTACCCAGCTAATATTATAGCATGGACTGAGAAGTGGTTCATGAGTCCACACCCATGTTGGATAGTGTGTGTGTGTGTGTGTGTGTGTGTGTGTGTGTGTGTGTGTGTGTGATGAAGTTTGGAAGGAATGAGAGTGTGAGTGCTTGATCTTGGAGGAGTTAGAGGGAATAGGGTGATTATAATGACAATATATTGTGTACATGAATGACATACTGAAAGAATTAATAACAAATAGTACATTTATTTAAAAAAAATCCTTCATATGCATGTGCCAATATATATTGTATTGTGTTTGGAAGGGAAGTGTCTTGACCAGAGAACCTTCATGGCTATGAGAACATGTGTTTAGGAGTAACCTAGGATCCAGCTTTGAGTTGATAACAGTGGGATTTGAAAGAAACTGTAAATGCTCATAAGATTTTTGTATGAAAAAGTGAGATACTTATGTTTACCTTATAGGACAGCCATGATGGTTAAAGAAAGCATTATAAGTCTTTCAAAAGAGTGAGGGGGCTCCTTTGCTTTCTTTGCTGATGTTAGGACCTCACAGAGTGCATGGCACACTGCATGGAGATGCTGTCTTCAGGGAATGCTTAGTGACACCACAGACATCAACACTTAACGTGGCCATCAGCACCAGATTCTGTGGTGTAATGAGATGTTGAATAGTTAAGTAGAATTGCTTCTGAGGCTTGACTAATCTGAAAATAAAGGCTTATTTCACCTCTCTAAGTATGAGGATCTCAGTTCGATCTCAGGGCTCACATGAAAGAGCTGATGGCACCTTTAACCCCAGCACTTGGGGAGGTAGGCAGATCCTTGCCAAATCAGCAAGATCCATGCCAAGTGAAAGACCTTCTATCAAAACCAAAGTTGACAGCATCTGAAGACAACAGCTGAGATTGCACGTGCAGATGTATGTGAATGCATGCCCCACACAGATGCAACAGGATATATGCACATGCACACCCACATATGCACAGAAAGAGAACAATCCTATTGCTGATTTGAAAAACAAAGACAAAAACCCACTCTGATTATGTAATGGTATCGGTTCCTTATATTATTTCAAACTTCCAGTGCTTCCCCAAAGATTTAAATCTAATGATTCATATCTTTCTATATTTAAAACCTATTTCTCTTTTTTCTTATTTTTCAAACTTAAAAACGCTTCACAGACTTGGTAATACTGTACAAAAATTTGGTGAGAAATGTTCCCAATGGGTTTATTCTATTAACTATATGAATAACATGTATAATAAAAATGATCAGAATAGACAATTAACTGGGTAGGACCAAGTCCATATTGTTATGGGCATTTTTTAGGGAAGAGAATTTATTCCTTAAATTGATGATCACTAGATGTTCTCATTAACTGCTGGAAAATAATCATGTGGCTCTTTAAAATTTTTTCTCTCCTGTTTGTATGAATAAAGTTTTCAAACAAAACTACAAACTGAAGAAACAATCATAGCCATGTGGCTAGACTAGCTTTAAGATTTGGCCCCAATACAATGAGTTTAGCATTACACAGAGCAGAAGTTGTGCCTTGGGTGAAGAGGTTTGGTGAAAAGCACTGCTAAGTTCAACAGTTAAACTCTGATAAATCTTTTTCATTCATACCAATTCAGATTTGGCAGCCACTCTATAACTGGTTTGTTTCCTAGGATCCCAGAGTTCTGATTTGGAAGAAACCTTAGAGAAGTGCTTACATCCCATCCTGGATCCCCTCTATTTGCCCAGTGTTTGCAGGACACAGATGGGGCAGAGGTTCACTGTGTCTTCAGATGTGTCCTCGGGCCGCATTGGTATGGCTTTTCCTTTTTCTTTTCTTTTATCATCAAGTCAAACTCTCTGTAGCTTCTTTCCACCTTGGTGTTGAAACACACCTGATTCCATGTGACACTCCTGTGTCACCACTATATAAAATCTGTCCTAACAGCCCACCTCAGGATAAGAGAGGAGAGGAAGGATGTAGGCCAGCTCTATAGGAAGTAGGAGAAATTATAGAAAACAGCAAAACATGCATATCTGATATCTTTATTTTATTTTACTTAACAGTCCATTGCTATCTAAACCAGGCTGACTGGTACTGGTGGCCCTCCCACTCAGCCTCCTAAGTGCTGAACATGAACCACCATGCTTGGTCTATAATTAATTTCAATCTGTCTTTGTGAGATAAGAAACTATGTAGCAATTCAAAAGTGGTCATTTAAGAAGTCCCTGTATCAGCTTCCCTTTGCAGAACTCAGGTTGGCCTTTCCCGTCTGAGACACACTGATCTCTCCTGTCCGGTTGGTTCACTTTTTCTCAATAATAGCTGGGTAGACTGGCATGACACCCCTACACACACTTCAACCTCCTCTCCTGCCAAGGGCCACTAGGTTCATGAATTCTAGTTTATAGGACTGTAAATATTTTGGAGAGGCAAATCTGTTGGCACACATGTTGGCCCCTCACTCTTTTGAAAGGTTTATAATGTTTTCTTTAACCATCATGGATGTCCTATAAGGTAAATGTAAGTATCTCACTTTTTCATACAAAAATCTTATGAGCATTTACAGTTTCTTTCAAATCCCACTGTTATCAACTCAAAGCTGGATCCTAGGTTACTCCTAAACACATGTTCTCATAGCCATGAAGGTTCTCTGGTCAAGACACTTCCCTTCCAAACACAGTCCCTACCAATCCTACCAATCAAGTTGGTATCCTGCTTGCCTCTTATCTCTAGGATATCCTTCTCTTTCCAATGGTTGTGATGGGAAAATGTGAACAATGTCAACTCTGAGTGGGCCTTTCTTCAGTCGGAGAGATGGAAGACTGTACTTTCTGCAGCGAAAGCATGAGATTCAGTCTTTCCTTGCCTCTTCAACTTTTTAACCATCGTCTTATTAAACCCTGCTCCCATAAGATGAAGTCCATCAATTATTATATAATTTTAAAATTATATAATTACTGATAACTATTATGAAGACTTCTAGACGCCACATCCAATGCAAACTGTATAGAAGCTGGCCAGCAGAGGGAAATCATCACTCATTTCTCCCTAAGCAATTCATTTAATTTGGTTTAATTAACTCTAGGCTAGTAAAAACAAACTTTTAAATAAAAATAAGAAATGTGTTCAAGCCATTCTGAATAAACTTCACTGGATTTCCAAGATGTCTGAGAACTACATTTATGTTGAAATAGCCAAAAGATATCACAAAAATGAGATCAAATATAGATTCCAATATGTACCAATTTTCAACTCCCTACACTCTGGATGGATTGCCTTCAGAATTCACTTAGCAATAACAGCAGAATCTGAGTTTGGAGATGTTAAAATTTTATTCCCTTGAGAAGAAAAAATGTTTGCCACTGGTCTAGTCAGTCTGACCAGGGACCAGAGAGCAGTGCTGGAGAATAAAAAGCTAAATGTACCAAGTAAATTTTCCCTGTTAAGCAACAGGAGAAGAAAACCCCAAAAAGAGAGTCAGGGGTTACTTTTCTTTCTCAAAGACTAAGTACAGTCTGCATCCAAAAGTGCATCTTGCAGGAAGAAGCTAGAGCAAGTTTCAAAATTAGGCAGAAGAGAATTTTACTGCTTACAGGGACCTGCTCACCCATCTTCAATCCTGAAAGCTACAAGTTTTCCCCAGAGTCACCCTGCAAATGGGAGCCAAAGCCCTTTGCTTTTCAGCTCCTCAGCAAGCCTGCTCCCATGCTAAAAACTGGAGAAGCAAAGAACAAAGGGGTTGGGAGATGTGATCCTGAATAATGTGACAAATGATGTGACAAACTTTTGCTTCCGCAAAACCCACAGGCCTAGGCAGGAAATGCCTGCCACTTCTGCCAACCACCCGACACCTCGGAGCAGGGCTCCCCTCCACTGCTCACTCGTCTGGCAAGAAAGGGTCTGGCAGTTTGCAGCGCTATGCACAGAACAGATTAGACATATTGGCATACCAATTTTTTATGAGAATCTTGTTAGTCTAATCAACCTGTTGGAAAAGCTGGCTCCTTGTGGCTGCAGAAGATGGGTCTGACTTTTCAAAATGTCTCAGCCTCAAAAGAGCCAAAGCCTTCCTTCAGCAGAGCTTCTGAGGTGAATTCAGAGCTTCAGAAAATGCCTACACCTGCAAATTTTTGGTGAGGGATTATGTGATATTTAAGCTGAGAATAGATGTGGACCCCAGCATTGCTTACATTCCATCTGTGGTCATGGTTGGAGATTCACCTCTAGTGACCCTCAGAGTCCCCTTCAACAAATCCTGGTAATAGACTTACCTTGTAGTATAGGCACAGGGTATGTAGGCCCATGAATAACAGGATCATGAAATAAAGTCTACACTACCATTATCACTGGTGATTGATTTGCTCACATTCATTTAAAGATTCCCAGGAGTCCTAAATTTTGCTCACTCATGTTTAGCTTTGTGACAGAATCTCACAGTCCAGGCTGGCTTTAACTTCAAATCCACATACCTTAGCCTTCCAAATGTTGGGATGACACTCATATGCCACAACACCCAGCTGAGAGTTTGGCTCTTGACACATTTTCCTAATAAGAAGCCCATTTTGAAAGCAAATGTGATTGATTAAAATAGCGAATAATTAAAAAATTAAGACATGTGGTCTAGAGAACAGGAAATTCAATAAAGGGAGATGAAAGGATGGATTAAAATTGTATTCTTAAAAAGAAAGATAAAAGGATGGATTAAAACTGTACTACAAAGAGAGAATGGATTAGGAGAGAGCCTAGGTCAGCATGTGGCACTTGATAATGTCAGAACAAGGCAAGCAACATACACATCAGTTAGAAATATGCCAGCACAGAGTTCAAAAAGGAAGCTGAGGGCAACAGCCCCCAAGTGGTGTAGAGTTACATGGTTAGAGTGAGGACCTCGGGTCTTGTGGTGAGCCTTTGGCATTATTTGACTTTTGGAAACAATATTTTATTGACACATTTGTTGCACACAGTGAAGAGCTTTAGAAACATAATTTCAGGTACATCATGTACTTTGATCATATTTATCTCACAACATCCTCCCTTTTCTCTTTGTTTTTTTTTAAGAATTTATACATTTACTAAAAACTTGTTTAAGAAAAACTTATCTAGAAAAGGTACTCAATTGAGTTATGATTGACAGATCACACAGAGAGAGATACACACAGACAAATGTGGTGCATGAAAATCTCCATGACCTAGTCTTTGAGACAGCATTTCTTCAGGCATAAACACATACACACACACACACACACACACACACACACACACACACACACACACCCTAAGAGATTCCTAATTTTTTGGTGTGAATATGGTTCATACATGTATCAAGCCCCAATTTTACAGATAAATCCAAAAGAAATGAAGCATCTTTCCTAAACCATGTGATTCATCTGGGTCAGGGCCAGCCTCCGAAGAGCACTTGAGTGTTCGGATGACAGTGTGAGTGCATAACACTGACAGGAGAAGCTGTCTGGCTAGCTTGAGATGGGAACGGCTGCAGTTAGTTCTCGGATGGTGCTCTACAGTGAGATGAGGATGACCCAGCAGCAGCAGCCACCAGGGTACCACTCTCACTGGTACCTGAGACTTTAGCATTTCACTTACCCTAGTAATGCTGGGGTGGCTGGAAAACTCGGGTTCAGAAAGATTTGTTATCAATAAGTAAATAACAAGTCCAGTGATTAGACTTGACTCTAACTCCTGCCCAGTGTGGAAGACTTCCTCTTTTACTACTGTTCACAAAAACTTAGAAAGCATTTTTGTGAAATGGCTTTATTTGAAGAATAGAATACTTTAAATTATTAATCTTCTAAACAGATTGTATTAGGAATACCAAAACAACCATGGCACAGGAAAACCTGCTGATGAACAAGCCCTAATTAAGGATGTACAGCACTTAAGTTAGTAATCACTCTTGGCCACATATTAACATTTCCACAATGATTTTCAGTAAGAATTACTTTTGTTACCATGTCGCTATAATTTGGAAAATTATCATGTTAGGGGATATTTTTAAATGGCCATGAAATGGAAAAAATGGGTCACAACAGGCAATCATTTTTCTCCAAAAATTACCTTTGGTGAATCTTTTGGAAACCACCGACCCTTGAGAATTCCCATGTGATGACGTACACATACTTCTACAGCTGTACAAGTCTGCACACACATCCTGAATGCAGCCCACTTCCATATTAGAGAGCAATTTCTAATTGATGGATTTTTTAAAGTTCTAAGATTTCATTTCCATTTTCATTTATGAAACAAGAGCAATGCAGAGATAAATTTCACAAAGCACTCCATGCTTTTCCCCAGAGAAACTCAGACCATAAACTATGGTGCAACACTCTACTGAAGGAAACAGCTCAGTGTGAAAAGTCGGCTCAGAGCATGATCCATTTTACATTTGCAAGGAAATCTGTGGGTATGTGCCTATGCAAAGATTCAAGCAGCTAGGTCATCCCTGCTGCCAGCATTTTAAACAGCAATGTACAGCCAGGGTTCACACAGAGCTATAAATAGCTTTGTGTCTACTTCTACATCTTAGTAACATGAAGTTGCATTCTAGTCATTAGCTTGTATGTAGACTGTACTCAGGATTAGAACTGGGCTTCTTGTTGAATTCTGAATATTGTTTTAAGTCATTCTTGCTGGATCAACACAAGGTGAAGCAAAATAATTATCTTTGTGTTAAGGCAAATTAGTCACTGGATAATTTTTATTTCAAAAAATTGTTTCAAGGAATTACCAATTTAGTGCAATGCTTGCCAGATGAGCCCAGGGCCCTGTGTTTGGTTCCCGGCACCAGAAACAAGAAAGAGAGGAAACGTGGTCCTGTTCATAGTGAGAAGTGCATGTTACCACTCCCTTGGTTGGGTCACATTCTGTCTTGTCCTCACACAGTGGCAGTTTTTAAAGTGACAGTAGTGTGGGGAAGTCACTTTACCCCGTGTGCTCCTATCTGCTCCCATGGGTACGGATGGAGAGGTCAGGGTGTCTGTGTTAACCGGGAAGTAAACATGTTGACTTGATTACAGCTTTAGCTTTCAGCTTCTTTATGAAACAGGGATGCTCACTCAGCCCCTGACTCATGAGTAACTCAGGGATACTCTTTAACCTGTACCCACTAACTCCCAAAGAAGTCCATGAGCAGACTTGGCTGTGGTGGTAGGGTGAGGGCTGCATTTTATATGACACATCTCAGAAATCCTCTTACTGTGCACAAGGAGGGCATCAAACTTGCAATCAAAGCATTTGGTAATAATTCTGTGTCTGAGGGACCCAGACTGGTTAACTCACTTACAGACATTTCCTCAATATTCACTGCCTGTGATGAAATCATCTTCTGAGGAAATGCATGTTCTGTAGTTCTGTCATGTGCACCAGCAGATGAAAGACCCCTTAAAGAATGGCTCTACAAGGACCTGTCAGGAAATGTGTCCTTAATTACAGAGACTCACATTAGCAATCCCTTGTAAGATGTCAGAATAGATGTTGGGGCGTCAATAGAAAGACAATACTCCTGAGAACGTGCACCTCTTCTTCTGTGAGTAGGCTTGTGAGCTTACAGAAGCCGGTCAGACCACTATGACCCAGGCATTGTTGACATGGTGGTGCTGCATTTTTGTGCAGTCACACGCACATATTCCAGTGCTGCCTGGCTTCAGAAAACACCACTACCAGGGACACAGACCCACCTGCATCCACGGCCCCTTCCTCAAGGCACAGGTTTCTACTGAGGACCAACATGTCCTCATGGTCTAACTGGCATAGTCTGGGAATAATTTTTCTTGTCTTCTTAGGGACATTTTGCTGACATGGAGTGAGTAAAGGCCAGGGATGCTGTGTAGTAATCTGCCCCAGTGTCTGCCGTGCCCAGGCTGGGTGGCCTGGTCACTTCTGTGTGAGAGTTGGAGAGAAGTGGGTGGGACTAGTTAAAAGCTGTAAGGTTCTGGGGAAAGTGAGGTGAAAAGTTCTCTAAATCTTCTCTCCAGGTTAGCAGTCTCCTTCTACAAACACAATGAAACATTGCCCATTGGTTCACAGTGCTCACATGTCACTGATTTTTGTCACTCTGGTCAAATTCACTCCCTTCCTCCCACCAGATTATAACTGCAAAGTCTGAACTACATATTATTTGTTTAGTATATGTGTGTATGTGTATGTGCATCTCTGTGTGTGAGTCTCCGTGTGTGTCTATGCATGAGTGTCTGTGTGTGGGTGTCTGTGTCTTTGTATGTGTGCTTTTGTGTGTGTGTCTATGTGTGAGTATGTGTGTGTGTGTGTGTGTGTGTCTGTGTATGAGTCTCTGTGTGTGTATGTATGTATGTCTCTGTGTATGTATAAACATGTCTCTGTGTCCATGCATGAGTGTCTTGTGTGGATGTCTGTGTAGGTGTCTCTGTGTGTTTCTATGTATATGTCTGTGAGTCTATGTGTGTGTATCTGTGTATGTTCTCTGTGTCTATGTCTGTGTGTGTGTGTGTGTGTATGTGTGTGTGTGTGTATGTGTGTGTACAGGGCTGCATGTGGAGATCTGAGGACAACCTCCTGGAGTTGGTTCCTCCATCTATCATGTGGATCTCCAGGACCCAACTCAGGTTATTAAGCTTAGCAGCAGGTGCCTCCACCTGCTCAGTCATCCCACTGCCCACCTCCCAACTTGAGTTTTTAAAAAATTAATCCTGGTATTTTATTACCAACAGGCTTAATATGAGACAGGTACACAAAGTTGCAGAGAGAAGAACGGACTTGAGAAACTGGCTCAGACCCTTTACACCCTGTGCCAGATTCACAAAAAGCATGAAATGGTTGACAGTTATTAACAAGCACCAGAGGACTAAGAACACGTGGTCCCTGCATGCCCAGAACACAAACACAGGGGCATCACTTCCCATGGCCAGCATGTTCCCCATCACTGTGCCAGGGATTTCTAGCCAACCATACCCACTGTGGCCATATAGATGTTCCCCGAGGCTGTGCATAGTGAAGAGTAAGGGACCTGGCCCTACAACCTCTGTGTGGGAGAAACGGGGGACAGAGCATCTTAGAAGCCTTTTCTTAGGAGGAAGGCAGAGAGTTCAGGGCACTAGTTGTAATATGTCTGAATTTCCAGAGCAGGGGAAAGGTGGGGCCTGGTCACGGTCCCCTTGAGGAATCCAGTTCTGACCAACACTGGGTACTGTTGGTAAAAAGGCTGTGATATGCACAAGGACCATTCTCATGTCAGGGGCCAGTGTTTACACTGCAATCTACAAGATCAAGGAAGGACTTTAATTTATGAATGAGGTTTTGTGTTAAAAACAGCAATCTGGGGATTATAACAGGGAGAAGCAGCATGCTGAAAATGCGGACAGAGCACCTCTCCAACATGGAAAGAATTGGTGACGTTCTACACAGGGTTATGGAATCAGAACCCAAACAGTCCAGTTGTTCCATCAGGACATGGCTGTTTCAGGACACTGGGCTTTTATTTGATCAAGCAGAGCAAGTAGGAAATCAGCAAGATACTACAGTCAAGAAGATATCCCCGACAAGAAAACATTGCTGAGATTAGGAAATAAAGACAGGGACATTTCAGATCATTTGCTTTATTTTCCATTGACAGACTACACAAATAACAGACATTTATTAAATACACAGACAAGCTGTCCTTGAACGCAGTCAGAATTCTGATGTACATCTCATACATTCGTTTTCTATCTACACAGTCTCAAGTATCAGCTATAAAACACACGGTATGTAGATTTAAACACAATGCAGAGAAATACCCAAAAAGCTTTACATAAGGTGGTAGAACACATTGTTTTTGCATTGCCAAGCATGTGGGGAGGAGGCAGTGAGGAGAGGTGGGGAACCCCCTGTCTGAGCTCTTCAGTGGGGCTCAAAGTGCAATGTAGCCAGTACGCCATGCCAGATAGTGGGCATTGTGTCTGTTGGCTGTGAGCAGACCACAGTAATTATGTGGCAATAGGTTAAGTTCCCCCTCCTCTCATTTACTGATTATCTGAGTGAATGAGTTTATCATTTTCTTTTAAAAAAGCAAGCCCAGGCCACACCTCTCTGTCTTCAGAATGAGCAATGTGTAAAGTTAAATGAAGTCCCTCCCTGTCTCTGCTTCTGAATTCTGCCTTAGAAGACCAAGGATTTCAATGGGTTGCAGTGGACAAGTCTCTCTGCTGTTCCCATGTTCTCCAGCCCCCTCCCACTGACTATTCTTTCTAAAGCACCAAGAATCTTGAAGAGTATGTAAACTGCATACATCTCCCCTCCATTCTCAATAAATCTTGATTTTTTTCCCCCAGAATCTGAAAACTATACAAGGAAACTATTTTTAAATGATTGCTCAATTCTTGTGACTGGCTACACACTGTCCCAAGTCCTGATTACTTTAAAAGAGCAATATACTTTAAATCTAAAGTATTTCATACCAGAATCTAAAGCTTCACATTTAAAAAGGACATTAGATATGGAATTATCTCCAAGATACTAAAAAACAAAAAAACAAAACAAAACAAAAAAACAAAAACAAAACCACACACACACAAAGGCTAATTTTGTTCTGGGAGATTTTTTTCTTTCCTCTCTCTCTTTACTTCCATAGTAAAATTGATCCGTTGAAGCTAACTAGAAACAACCAAAGCCTCACTGACAGCAAATGTTTCTGTCCCCTGCTCTACCGGAGAGGACAGACAAGCAGGATGAGGCAGGCGGTATTGGTAAATTAGTTCCAAAGATAGAGGAGAAGCCGGGGCACCTGCTGTTTAATGTTTAGAACACATACCTGGCCAGTGAGAAACCCCTGAAAATAATGGTCTTTGACTCAGTGGAACTCAGACATGTAGGTGATTATGATGTATGTGGTGGAGTTGTCTTTGCAGAGAATGTTCTCTGCTTATGGTGTCACAGTGTAATGGTGGGAGTTAAATGTTCATGGGTAGTCACATGATCTTTACCTTAGGGACCAAAAACATGATACATAAAGTAAAAAGTTTCCTTAATTCCCTGGTTCATGCTTCTTTTGCCATTGCAACTGTTTCCTTACAATGGCTTTTAAATTTTGAAATACTTTCATACACAATACTGTGAAAATGTCAGCTGAAGTTTAACTCTTCATTGCAACAACAACAAAAATCTCTGGGTTTAACCAAAGATGCACATTTTTTTTTACATTTATTTAGATTTCAATTTTGACATATTAGAACCAAAATAAAAATCAGAAAATAAATATTAAATAAGGACCTGTGAAAATCTGTCACAGCCTGTGACTGGGTAGATAAAACACTAACATTTTAATTACTCTAGTTAAGTTTTTTCTATATTTACACAACAAATACTTTGCAAGGAGTCTTGACACATTTCCCTACATTGTGTGCAGCTTGAGGTACTTTTGGAGTAACTGGCAACAACACACCAACAAACAGAAGAGCAAAGTTTTTCTATTTCCAGCTCTGATATGATCTCAACCCCAAAGAACTATTGAATAATTGGATAATTTTTATGCTGGGGAGCCTGAAAGCCAGTCACTAATTTTGGGCCCCAACCAATAACACTGTGAAAACCATTGATAAAATAAAGGATCAAATCCATCTAAAGTTCAAGCATCAGGATATAGCCAAGGTGCCACCACTTTGGGTCCTGCCTGTGAGATTTTAGTCTGGTGATGGGGGATATCTTTCTGTACGCTGCAAATATGTGTTGTTCTGATTGGTTGATAAATAAAGCCGTTTGGCCTATGCCAAGGCAGCGTAGAGGCAGGCAGCAAACAAAGAGAGAGACAGGAAGAAGGCAGGGAGAGACGCCAGTGAGCAACATGTAATGGGAGGCAGGTAAAGCCATGGAACATGTGGTGATACATTGATTAATAGTTATGGGCTAATTTAAGATATAAGAGCTAGCTAACAGAAAGCCTGCCAGGGCCACAGTTTAAAAATAATATAGGCCTCTTGTGTATTTACTTGGGAGATTTGTCCTGACTGTGGGCCAGGCAGGACACAGGAAAACTTTCAGCTACAGTCTGGCCCTTCACATATGGGACATTTTATAATATTTTTCTGTAACTCTGTCAAGAGATCCTTTATAAGATAAAGAAGAATTAAGCAGAAATATATGTATCCCTTTCATTTCAGAATAGTTTAAACTATTGTGATTAAACGTATTTATTTAAAATATCTTGGTATACAACATTAGGCAAATTTGATAAAGCTTACTGTTCTGTTGTTGTTATTGTTCTGTGTTACCTGGCTGTTGGAAAAACACTCTGTAAGTCGGAGTGGCCTCTACTTTGTAGTCTGGGAACTACCGTGCCTTGCTCTGAAGTAAAAGTGACACATTTTGTTTCTCCAAATGAAAAGTATTTTTAAGATATTCACTAAGTCTATTTTATTTGAAACATCAACTCTCTGTTTTTGACAACTTATTATCTCTTCCATCTATGGCATAACATGAAGCCTAGATTCATTTGAAAACCATAGACACTTACTAATTTTACATGTATTTCTACATCTTTTTTACTTGTTCTTTCCACGTTACTTTCAAGTTCAGGAAAGGGCTATAATCTATGCATGCATTCTGCTTCTTGTGCATGTGTATGCATGGATAAATCAGCTGTCTGGGAGTGAAATTCAAGGCCAGTGAATCAAACTCAGAAATGGAGATGCCCCCTTCTGTTTGTAGTAGTCCACTTTCTCCACAGCACACAACTGAACTCCCACCATTCCCAAGCTGAGACTGTGGGGAACTTTTACTTCCTACCATGTTTTGCCCGACTAACCAATGGCTTCTGAGGTAACAAACTCACAGTTTCTTCCCTTTCTGGCTCCTTTTCAAGCTTGTTCAAAAACAGCCATTCATTCACTCCTACCACGGAACCCCTGGGCAGGAACTGGTTTTGTAGTCAAGGATACGTTTTAGCCTGTTCTGTTTTTGCATCTTGATGAAAAGTGATATCTTTTTTATAGTAACCTCTCTTACCAGCTGAAGATACATCCTCTAGACTATTAATACAGATTACACCATACTGTACAACAACATGGCAAACTTCTCTAAAGGCAGAGCTCTGTTTAATCAACTAAGTAAGAAGTCATTTGCCTTATGGGCTGGACGAACTGTAACAGATTTGTCAACTGCCCCAGGAGAGAACAGAAGTTTGGGCTGAATCTCATTTACTTGTCCAGGGTACAATGTTTATTGGAAAGTCCTATATTCCAGATGCTACAGTAAGTGTGGGAAGAAGTAACAAAATTATCCTTCGCCACTCAAATCCAGCAGTGTGTGTCTACCTGATCACAGAAGGGCTCAGGAAGCACCCCAAAAGCAAAGCCTCTTTTTGATAACTTGTTTAAGTATGAGGGAGGACAATGTTGTCTTATACTCTATGAAACATATCAGTAGGAAATTTTTGTAACAGGGCTAGTATAATATAGCCCTATATTATTGTCTTTATTTTAACATCTGGATTATGAAGCCATCCTGGATGGTGTCAGCACCTGCGCTAGACCTTATATTCTGACTCACTTTGATGTGATCATTTAAACTGATTATCCTAACTCACCTAGGTCAGTGAGCATAATTAACCTAACAGATACAGTGTAACAGTTACAATCTACTCTCACCCAAACTGATACTAAATCACAAAGAAAATGTCATTATGCAAGAAGCAGAAAGAAATCTCAAGCTTTGAAGGAACTAGGGAGCCATAAAGTACAAATCAAAATCTTCACATTAAATATTAATGAACTGACAGAATGGGGTGCCAAAGAATAAGGGCATTATTTGGGATGGTCCTGAAGGAGCACAGTTTTTGTGGGGTAACTTTTAACCCCTCAAATCCCAAAGCTTCTGGTTGTAATTTATCTGTGCCACAAGAAGACATTAAACCAAAGCCTCAAGTCTTGTGCCCTTATAGGCTGTGAAAAGCCAATCAAGCAGCAGAGCTGTGTAAAAGCGCTCACCCAAGGGCAGGACAAAGGCTGAAGAGAAGTCATCATTACTATCCCTATCTTATAAGAAAGCCAAACATGGAAAATCTTTATTCAATTTCTAAATTTCTGTTTGTTCTAGAGTCAGAATTGGCATTTAAAGACCAGAGAACACTGGTGGGAACAGGACTGCCCACAGTTCTCAATCCAGTCTTTAGGTAGCATTCAGAAACACTGCTTCATGACTCCCATAGCTCAGTTATGCTTCTCCCCAAGGCTTCTAAGAAGGCAACATGTATTCTAAGGAAAGAACATTTAGCAGCAGTGGGTAGACATAAACTGTCATATTTGAAAAAAGTGGAATTGGATCTTATTTAGTTAAGGAGTAAACTTCCTTACCAACCCAACCAAAAGTTAAGTTTGTGAGGTTATGAGTTAGCAATCTATTGAGCAATATTTAATATTTAAATAGCATCAAGACAACAAATATGTGGATAGCTTATACATTTTTAAAAACTCAAGTAGATTCTTTAAATTTTGAGTGGAAAAAAAGGAGGAAGCAAAAGTAACAGAAACGATGAAAGAAAACACAACCAATGTCCTTGGACAAAACAAATCTCTATGGCCTGGTCCCTTGCCCGAGGGTTTAAACTCCAAACGCCCCACACACACAGTGTGCTGGGACAGCAACCATCCATACTCCAAGTAGCTCAAGGTCATTTATCATAAGTGTTTCATCACATAAATAACTCCATATACAGCTACAAATGGCAGAGACTCAAACTGCTAGACTGTTAGTAACAGATTTTCCTCTGTTTGTATTTCAGGATTTTGGCACAGAAGGGATTATCTATGCTTCTCAGACCCTCTAGCTTTATATCACAAAATTCCATTCCAATGCATAAACAGCAGCATACCAGAGATGCCTCAGACCGTAAGGGATATTGGCTGCAAAAGCTTGAGTATGCTCATTGGTTATGTTCACATTCACGGCCCTGGCTGTACTATTTCGTTAGATAATGAGATGGGCTGCCCTTTCTGTTCACCACTAGAGCAGCTGGAGACAGCATTTGCTACCTGACAGAACTTCCGAAGAAGGATCTTTCTTAGCAGCAGATAAACCCAGGGGTCCAAGATCTGGTTCAGCGAAGCCAGGCGAACTGCAATCAGGAAGGAGTTGCACTCCTTCTCCTTTCCCATCTGTGTTTTGCATTGCTCAACGGATGTCTGATTGAAGATCATTTTCAACATCATTATCTAAGAAAGAAGGACAAACAGTTGTTGCAAAGCTTGACAAAGTCACAGGCATCTTTGCCGAGGACCAGGCTTAGACTGTCTTCATAACCACACTGCTAAACTGAGTGTCAGTCCAGACACAGTAACATAACACTGAGTTCAGACTGTTCTGTGGATTTTCCCACATTTTGGGCAATTTGTCACAATGTAGTTTTGTAAAACATGTGGGATCTTGGGCTCTTGGCTTTTGAAATTTAAAAAATCTGGATATAACACATCTCAAAATCAGCCAAAATCACAGTAGGCTGGCAGCCAAATGAGACCTAATACTTTAGCAATAATGAAGACACATTAAGTATAAATTCCAATAATTCTAACTAAAATCTATCATTGAAAAAAAAGCAGAAGGGAAAAATGCAACCACATTATTGTGATTTCCATCATTGTTTTTGTTTCTCTAATATAGATACTGTGTGAAGTTATTCATATGCACTTAGTAAACTTATAAAGCTGTGATTATTACCACTTCCCTTTTACAATTACAAAAAACATGATTTAATGATGTGAAGTGGCTGAGCCAAACTCAAATTTAAGTTTCAGAAAACTACTCGCTATGGGGTTGCAGAGATGGCTCAGAGGTTAAGAATGCTGGCTGCTCTTCCAGAAGACTTGGGTTTGATTCCCAGCACCCATATAGCAGCTCATAACCATCTGTAACTCCAGTTCTAGAGAATTCAATGTTCTTTTTTCTGGTCTCTGCAGGCACTACACACATGTGGTGTACATACATATATGCAGACAAGAGACTTGTTCACATAAAGTAGATATAAAAAAAAACTTCATGATACATGGTATCTGTTTTTTTTTCTTTGGGGGGGGCATGGGGGGTGGAGGTGGGGGATGGTCAGTCTACATGTTAAAACAAACTCCAGGATAGTGGGCATTTGGGGCTATTTCTTGACTAGTATAGTCCCAGTGACTAGAGTCTAGACAAATATTTAGCACATAGCAGACAGACATCTAGCAAATGTTTATATTTGAAGGGCTATATTATATGATACATACATGAATACAACACTATGTGGCATATGCAAATATATTTATATTTGAATTAGGTATACATGGGTGAGTATCTGTTATTTTCATATGAAGAAAAATATAAGGGTTCTTAGGCACATGAAAAGATCTTCAAAATCATTGATCATCAGAAAAACACAAACAGAGGGGGAAAACATTTCATATCCACAAGATGTAAATGAGGAACTGTGGCCACCAGAAGTGTTACTGAGAGGTGGGGCAAAGGGGAGCCCCACACAGGGGTATCAGGAATGAACTTTGGAGCAAGCACAGAGAATGCAATTTGCTTCATTTCTACATCCCAGCAATACTAACCTCACCATTGGGTCTTTCTGAGCACAAGTGGTGTGTGTCACCATCCCTGACAGTGCTGTTTACATTCAAATGATAATGAGAGGCAGGAATGACCCAGACTCCAGTTTATTAACATAGGCAAAGACAAGGGCTGACTTCACCTACCTAGGCCTATATAACTACTGATCATGTCCTCACAAGGTGTCTTAGTTAGGATTTCTATTGCTTTAATAAAACACCATGACCAAAAGCTGGAGCGGAAAGGGTTAATTTGGCCTACACTTCCACCTCATAGTACGTCATTGAAGGAACTCAAACAGGGCAAGAACCTGGAGGCTGGAGCTGATGCAGAGGCCTCTGACATCCACATTTGAGTGGTAGCACACATAAGCCAACATTCATTTTTTTACAACACACACACACACACACACAACACACACACACACACAACACACACACACACAGAGCCATGCTGCTTATCGGCTTTTTCCCCCCATGGCTTGCTCAGCCTACTTTCTTATAGAACTCAGAACCACCAGCACAGGGATGACCCCACTAACAATGGTCTGGGCCCTCCCACATCAATCACTAATGAAGAAAATGCTTTACAGGCTTGCTTGAGTGCAGCTCAATCTTATGGAAGCATTTTCTCAATTGGGGTTCCCTCCTCCCAGATGACTATAGTCTGTGTCAAGTTGACATAATATTAGCCAGCACACAAGGCATGCACCTGGAGAGGTTAGACTGAGCTATGCTGACTCTTTGATAGAGGATAGAACCATGGATAAACTGTGTTACATAAAACACTATTAAAATTGTCATTGTTCCCCATACTGGGTTGCCTTGCCCAGCCTTAATTCAAAGGGAGGAGCTTAGTCCTACCTCAACTTGATATGCCATGCTTTGTTGACACCCATGGGAGACCTGCCCCTTTCTGGACAGAAACAGAGGAGGAGCAGATGGGGGCAGATGGGAGGTGGGGGAAGGAGGGGAAACTATGGTCGGGATGTAAAATAAATGAAAAAAAATTAATTAATAAAATAAAGAAAAAATTGTCACTTTTTTTCTTATATTCTTTTAAGGAATTTTTATTAATTTTGTGGGTGAGGATATGCTACAGCATATGTGCAGTGGTCAGAGGATCACATGGGTTCCAGGAATCAAACTCAGGTCATCAGGTTTCGTGGCAAGCATCTTTACCCACTGAGCCATCTAGCTGGCCCTTCTTTTGGCATCATAAAATGTGGATGTGGACATATGGCAGCATGGGCGGGGACCAACACCTGAGGCAGGTTGGAGAGCTGGCCTTGCCCCTCATCAGCTGCAGTACCCATGCCTGCACAACACAGTAGAGCTGATCGTGAAGGTGTATGTGTGGGAGATCTGACCCTAAGGACATGAAAGAAGAAGAACTGGACCCGCCCCTTGCTCATTGCTGCAAGGGGTGAACCAGCCAGGACAATTCGGGAGAGCCCACCCTGGTAGTGAGGACAAGGGAGCTGGCAAGCTGACCAACCCTGCAACTACCCAGGCCCAGAACCAGGCTGTGTGTTGGCCCACCCCAACATCCACCCCATCTGTGATCTGCTGGAGCATGTGAAGGGACCAGTCCTGTAGACCCAAAGCCACAGGATTTCTATAACACAGGGTAACATCAGGATATCCAAGAGGAGTTCCAGTGAGGGACCAGCATCAACAGTGTAGCAGAAACTAGAGGCCTTGAACTAGACCAATGACTCTGCAATGAACACTTGCAAGTAAAGATGTGTGGACAGAATGGTTTATAGCATGACTCACTGTGTCACTCTACAGATTCCATGATGAGATTGATTTTTTTCCTTCTCTTTTTTTCTTTTTCTCTTAAATTTCATTTTATTTGGTGGTGGGGAGAGAGGTCACAAGGAGAGAGGGTTATACAAAGGGATAAGGAAATGAATGGGATAGAAATGCATGATGTAAAAGATACAAAGAATAAAAAAAATTTAAAATGTGCCTGTGGAAATCATAAACATGTGGCTTGTGTTTTCTGCTAACAGGACAAGTCTGTGGAAACAACCTCTCTTGAGGTTCATCTTCCTGTGGGTGTTCTGCTGAAACGTCCCAGATTTAATTCAACATTCCTTAAAAATCAAAAGACTCCTAGCCATACATTCTCTTTCACAACACTTCAGAGTCACCATACACTGTTGCCTCACCCTGTGCCGTGCCTTTCACTCTGGCCACAGTCTCACCCTGGTCCAGACCCTCCCACACACTTTTGAGTTGGAGCAGCAACAGTCACCAAGTCTGGTCCCGCCATGCAGTGAATGTTCATGTTTTCTAGACCTCATGTCTGAAGCCCTAACACCTGCTGTTATGTTGCTGGACCTGAGAGGTAACTCAGTTCTTAGATGAAATCAAGAGGGTGGAGCCCCTGGGATGGGATTAGGGTCTTTATAAGGAGAGTGAGAGATACCAGGTCCTGTCCTAGCTGTGAGGATGCAGCCTGAAGACAGCCATCTGTAAGACAGAAAACTGACTTTCAGGAGGAACTAAGCCAGGCAGCCCCTGGACCTTGGAGTCACCAGTCTCCAGAACTGTGGAAATACATGCCTGACATTTAAGGGGAAGCATCTTAAACTGTGCGGTTGTGACCCCATATGAGGTTGTGTCACTGAATGTAGAAATTGTAAAAAAAAGTATTAAAATAAAAATACAGCAATAGTAAAAGGCTGTTGCATGTGCAATGACCAAAAATGAGTGAGTTCCAGGTATTTCCAAATGTGCTGGCCCGGGTTGTCTCTAGTACTGGGTTGCAGCCTTGGCTTGGAACATGTAACAGATGTGCTCTAGACTATGTACACTGTCACACCACGTGAGGCCTACACACAGTGTCTTAAAACACCTCAGCTCAGACTTGGGACTACTGTGTTGGGAACTACAGGGTTTTTCCTGCACATACAGTTTTCTTACAGAAATAGACTTTTACTGTTTTCTGACTGCCTCTCCTGGTAGGTAACTATATCTTTGGTTCTGAACTGTGTTATAATGTTTGGGATTAAAAATAAATCTCTGATTGAACCTAAAAGTATCCATATTGTGGAAGAAAGAGTCAAAGGAATGAGAGGAGATCTTTGGCAGATATAGCTCCATGGCAGATCCCACGGCAGATCCCATGGTAGATCCCATGGTAGATCCCATGGCAGATTAATAACTAGAAAACACAGAGAACTCAAAAACCAAAGCATCGAGAAAACAAACAACTCAACAAAAATGTGGGCTTGAAAGTTAAACGGAGTTTACAAATAGGCCAAGAAAATGTTTTTTAAAGTGTTCTACATCCTATTAACCAGAGAAATGCAAATCAAAACTTTAAGATTTCATCTTAATGTAGTCAGCATCAGTAAGAGTAAGAAAACAAATGGTAACAAATGCTAGTTCGAATACCAGAAAAGCGGACCCTCATTCTTCACTGTTGATGGGAATGAAAACTGGTGCAGACATTAGAAATTGTTATGGGAATTTGATCCTGTGGATTTCTTGAATTAGGAAATAAGTGTGGAGATTCTTCAATAAGTCATTAATACTTTTGCCTTATGGCCCAGCTGTACCAAGCCTAGGCATGCACCCAAAGGACTCAGTATCCTGCTATATAGACACCTGCAGACACCTACTTATCTGTGTTCATTACTGTTCTACTCACAATAGCAAGGGAATAAAAACAGCCTATGTGTCCATCAACTGATGAACATACAGTGAAAACGTGTTAAATACACATGATGGAATTTTATTTAGCTATAATGAGTAAGTTATTAAATTTGCAGGTAAATGGATTGAAATGGAAAACATATCAAGTGAGGTCAACCAGGCCCAGAAAGGCAAATGATGCATCTTCTATCTTACATGAGGGTCCCAGGTTCGAATCTTTATGTTTATGTGTTTAACATGGAGTGTCGGTAAGTACCAGTAACTGGAAAGGAGCCACGGAGGGAGCAGGGACTAAAACACAAGTGATATGAACAGGAGAAGGGAATAATGTGGAGGGAAGGCTTGCGGAGGAGGATGGGAAGGCAGGGCAAAGGAAGGGGGGGGATACACAAACTAAGGATGTTTGGGAAAAACTGTAAGTTTTGTTGTTCAATTTCTGCTCTTTTGGGGGACCCACCACCCAGCTCCCAAATAAATCACACACAGAGGCTTATTCCTAATTATGAATGACCGGCCTTAGCTTTGTTTAGTTTCTTGCTAGCTTTCCTTAACTTAAATTACCCTGTCTATCTTTTGCCTCTGGGCTTTTCCCATTTTTTTACTTCTGTACATCTTACTCTTACTCCATGGCTTGCTGTGTGGCTGGCTGGCCCCTGGTTCCTCCTCCTTCTCTCGCTCCTAGATCTCCTTTCTCCTTCTCCCAGATTTCTTCTTCTATTTTATTTCTATGCCTGACAGCCCTGTCTGTCCTTTCTCCTGCCTTGCTATTGGCTGTTCAGTTCTTTATTAGATGATCAGGTGTTTTAAATAAGCACAGTAACAGCTTCACAGAGTTTAACAAATGCAACATAAACAAAAGCAACACATCTTAAAATAATATTCTACAACAAAGTTTCCTAAAATATGTATGTATAGAGGAAAGGGTGTAATCAGAGCTACCTACACGAGGGGCCAGGGTACAATACTGGTCCCAGAAGCCACAGTTACCAAACAAAGAGTCCTGCACCAAGTGCAGGATACTTCCCTTTGAGTTGTTGCTGGGGAAGGGGTGTCCCAGAAACCCCCAAACAATTGCTATCCCCTGGTTATCCAGAAAAGCTTGAGGATAAGAGCTTATTGATGAGGATACCACTTGCTTTGGTCACTGCGCATGGAAAAATCAGGCAACAATGTGGCCTCCCGGACACACTGGCTGCAGTCCTGGGATGCCCATGTCAGATTAACCTGCAGAGCTCTGAGACAAAGTTCTGTGGCTTTTGAGCTACCGAGTGTCTAATAATTTGTTATAGTCACAGTAGAAAATTAATACCTCCACCAGACTGAGCTCCAATAACAGATAAGGAAACTGGGGAGTAAAAATGCTATTCTCATTCAAGGATAAAGCTTGTTTACAGTCTTCACTTTCTTGGGACCATTTTTAAGAACTACAAAGGTAAAACATCCAGCAACACCTGCCTGAGTGACCTCGGCTTCTGTGTTGACAACAGACATAGATGAATGTGTGCTATTCAATGGTGTGTGGGTACTCACTGTATTTGATTAAAAGCTTTAAAACTGTTCTTTTAAGCTCAGGGATTTTTGTGACAAACATGCTAATCAATCCTCTTTCCCCTTATTTTAAGCACTTGCAAAACTTTTACCTACTTCTTAAAGAATCTTCTAAAGTATAATCATCTAAAATCCAAATGTATTTGGCCACTATCTGTCTTTCAGAAATTGTTCTGGCCATGTTACTTAAAATTGCTTGCAATTATATTTTCATTTTCATTTATAAAAGTGAATATTGCATTTCTTTAATTCTTCATAGCCATGAATATTCACAAGATGACTTATTAAAATGAGATTTTAGTCATTTTTGCAAAGTCTTTGATTATTTTTAAATTAATTTTATGAGACTAATAATTTTAAATTATTTTCATAAAGCTAACATAGGTTCCATGTGCCTTAAACTGGTTAGTGGTTGGTAATTTCCCACTGGCAGTGCAGTGATTATAAAATTATGAATAAGCTCTCTAAGTAATAGCTGGCACCCAGGCTGCCACACCAGCTCTTCCCAGAAATCATGAGCTGGAACACACACAGATAATTGGAGTTGGAGGAAGCACCCATAATGCTCCATTTCCACTGACTGCAGACAAGGAAGCAGGGCCTCAGCCTGCCATCTCATCTTGAGTAAGAATGCAAGTTGGCATCTGCCTGTGGATCTCAGATTGCCATCTTGTCCTGAATATGAATGCAAGTTGGCATCTGCCTGTGGATTTCCTTATACTCAAGAAGCTAATCTGTGATGATGATTTTTGTGTGAGTCTGCAAATATTTTTCTCAAGCTGTTCAGACTTTGAAAGAAAACTTTGAGCATGAGTCTACAACTTCTGGTAGAATGAATTGATGCAGTTCTGCTCTTTGTACAGGGGAGAAGGAACACAGAAAGCATATCCAGCTTGTATAGAAGGGATTTTCTCTTTGTTTTTAACCAAATGTGTATATATACCATGATTATTGATTATTGTTCCTTCTGAGCAGCTACATAAAACACGGGATCTAGTCAAGAGACTCATGAGACAGCATCCCGAGTGTTTTGCCTCTCCCAAATGTCAGCTGGAAGGAGAAATCACTACACTACAGGTAAACAGGAACAGAATGGAATGAAACAGTGGCTTTTATGTTCTCCCTGGCCACAGCCAGGTGAGAGCCTTACAGCATTCTCAAGGGAAAGCAAATCCTCTTACCCCATGGCCCTGCTCTTCTATGTATGTGAACACAAGAGCAAGTTTTCATATTCTGCACTTGGATTTTCCTCTGTGGCAGCAAACTTGGACTTCACACACTTAGAAAATTTCAGAACTAACCTTTGTGGTTCAATAGTGCCTTGCCTTGAGTTGTTGGCCAATTGTACCACTGAAGATGACAGATGAGTACAGCCAGACAAACTAATTTGTGTAGCAGAGATTAAAACTGACAAGCTGCTCTCAGGCGCCATGATGAGACATTTACACATCCTTACTTCATTCCTAATGTAATTCTTTAAGAGAAATTTCTTCATAAGCCAAATTTTATCTATGATGTTTTGCTCTGGATTCCGTTGGGCTGCAGCAGAGCAACCTGCTCCACTGGAAGTCCCAGTCCTTTGATGAACACATTGCACTATAATACACTGAAACCAGTTTGGGCCCTTTCGAGCACATAATTGCATGATGTGAGGGATTGCTAGAGGATTAGGGAAGGATGGCTGCCTCTCCAAACTGCTGCTCTGTTCTGTAGTTAGTTATCAGGTCACTGCTGGGTCCCACTCTGCTGTTTCTGAGGCTCCCCTTGCTTATCTGATATACACACAAGGTGACACACAGCTGAAAAACACTGAAAACAAGGCTGGCCATGGCCCTCTCCTCCTGCCAGCTTTGGCATCACTCATAGCTTCAGGGGCATCCCCTGTTCTTTGGGTTTTGCCAACCACCAGCTGGACTAGAGGCCCTGTGTACAGCCATATGGTTGAGCTTTCTCTGGTTAATTCTGGAATAAAGTTGGAAGACAAAGGAGGAAAATAAAATAAGCACAAAGGAAGAAGCTATGAAGTGAAAGTCATTCCTCACAAGGGAAACTTCACATCTTTGGTGTAAATAAAGAAAAAATACGAAGTTCGGAGATTCATGCATGAGGATTCAGGAAGCTCAGGGAAAGGAGGTCTCATGAGCAAAAATGTAGGCTGTAGGCTGCCCAAGAGTTAAAGTCCTTTTATAAGTTGGACTCAGTTCTGATAGCAGTTTGAGACAGGCAATTAATTTGAATCTCACAATTCCCTTCTCTGAAGCAGGGCTGACATCGTCTCCTGGTAGTAAACTTGCAAAGGTGACAGCAGGGACGAGTACTGACCTTCAGTCTGCACAAGGCACCTGCTTCCAGCCCTGGATCTGTCCCTCAACAGCACAGGCTTCCACAGCAGAATCCTTGACATTCACAGACAGGACAGTGCAGGAATGTGGAGGCCAACAAAGGTTTGCTAGTGGGATCTGAGCTGTATTAGAGGATTACTTGACCATGTGCATGGTTACTAGGTGATTGGAAAGGTCTACACCTGGCTGAGCTAGGGGGAGGTTTTTGCTCCACCCCTTGGCATTCCTATAAATAGCCCTATAGAAGAGACAGGAGGACCAGTGGATAAGGATCCAGGCCCTCCCGAGCTATCATATGTTTCTGTCTTTCTCCCCTCTATATTTCTATCTAAACATTTCTCACTCCTCCCTCCTCAAGAGTGCCCTGGGGTAAAAGTGGGAGTGGGTCTTCCACACAGGAACAAACATGTCCTCATGTCCTAGTTCCTTTTTTATTGCTGTGACAAAACACTGACCAAAACTGGCTTGGGGAGGAAAGGGTTTATCTGGCTTACAGGTCCCAGCCCATCATCAAGGGAAACCAGAAGAGGAGCTCAAGGCAGAAATCCATGCAATTCTCTTCTGTGGCCACCACTTCAGGTCCTGCCTCCAGGTTCTTGCTTTTTCATTTCTTTAAATATAATTTAAATAAAACCAAAAATTGTTCAACTCTACCACTGCCCACTGGAAGAACCTTAAGTTGAGCTTAAAGGAAAGAATTGAAATATGGGTTAATTTAATATTTGAAGTGTTAATATCAACATAAAAATACATAATTTAAAAGCCTAACTTTGTAAAAAATGGACGTGTGTGTGTGTGTGTGTGTGTGTGTGTGTGTGTAGGTTCAGATATGTCATGGTGTGCATGTGGAGGTCAGAGGACAACTCTGGGCATTGGTCCTTTCTTCCTATCTTGTTTCAGACAGGGCTCTTTGTTGATAAACATTATGTATCCCAGGCCAGCTTCTTGTGAGCTTCCAGAAATTCTCCATCTCTGCCTCCCATCTCACCGTGGGAGTACTGGGGTTGAGCCCACAGGCTATGGTGCTTGCCTTTACATGGATTCTGGGAAATTGAACTCAAGTTCCCATGCTTAGAAGGCCCATGAGCCATCTCTCCAGTCCTAAAAATGGCTTTCATTGACTACATAATGTATATGTATTCCAACACTGCCATTTAAAATCATACTTTTTTTGGGGGGGGGGCAGGTTTCGAGACAGGGTTTCTCTGTGTAGCTTTGCACCTTTCCTGGGACTCACTTGGTAGTCCAGGCTGGCCTCGAACTCATAGAGATCCGCCTGCCTCTGCCTCCCGAGGGCTGGGATTAAAGGCGTGTGCCACCACCGCTTGGCAAAGTAAGTGTTGTCAGAAGTGGGATACATAAAATCATACTTTTGAAGAACAAATAACATGAAGAAATATCCAGGGTGTGGAAACAAAAGAAATACTGCAAATGTAATTAATTAAAAATAATTTCTGTGGGCCTCTCTAGCTCTTTGCTTCTTCCTATTCTCATGTGGTCTTCATTTACCATGGTCTCCTATTCCTTGTTCTCCCTCTCTGTTCTTGATCCAGCTGGGATCTCCCGCTCCCACAGACTCTCTTTCCCTCGACCCTCGCCCTTCATTACTCCCACTCATGTCCAGGCTGTTCATGTAGATCTCAGCCATTTCTCCATCATTGGGCAATCCCTGTGTCTTTCTTGGGGTCCTGTTTTCCAGGTAGCCTCCCTGGTGATGTGAGTAGCAGTCCAGTCATCCTTGTTCCACATCTAGTATCCTCCTATGAGTGAGTACATACCATATTTGTCTTTCTGAGTCTGGGTTACCTCACTCAGGATGATGTTTTCTAGATCCATCCATTTGCCTGCAAACCTCATGATGTCATTGTTTTTCTCTGCTGAGTAGTATTCCATTGTGTATATGTGCCACATTTTATTTATCCATTCTTCAGTTGAAGGGCATCTAGGTTGTTTCCAGGTTTTGGCTATTACAAACAATGCTGATATGAACATAGCTGAGCAAGTGCTCTTGTGGTATGATTGAGCATTCCTTGGGTATATGCCCAAGAATGGTATAGCTGGATCTTCGGGGAGATTAATTCCCAATTTTCTAAGAAAGCGCCATATTGAGGCCCACAGAAATCCACAAAGATAGCCCCACGATAGACTGCTGGCAATGGTCGAGAGACAGCCTGACCTGACCTACTCTGGTGATGGGATGGCCAAACACCCTAATAGTCGTGCTAGAAACCCCATCCAACAACTGAGGGATCTGGATGCAGAGATCCACGGCTAGGCCCCGGGTGGAGCTCTGGGAGTCTGATTAGCGAGAAAGAGGAGGGTTTATATGGGTGAGAATTGTTGAAACTAAGGTTGGATAAAGCACAGGGACAAATAGCCAAACAAATGGAAACACATGAACTATGAACCAAAGGCTGAGGGACCCCCAACTGGATCAGACCCTCTGAATAGGTGAGATAGTTGATTGGCTTGATCTGTTTGGGAGGCATCTAGGCAGTGGTACCAGGTCCTGTGCTCAGTGTATGAGTTGGCTGTTTGAAACCTGGAACTTATGCAGGGACACTTGGCTCAGTCTGGAAGGAGGGAACTGGACCTGCCTGGACTGAGTCTACCAGGTTGATCTCAGTCCTCGGGGAAGGCTTTGCCCTGGAGGAGGTGGGAATGGGGGGTGGGCTGCGGGAAAGGGGAGGGGGGCAGGAGGGGAGAGAACAAGGGAATCCGTGGCTGATATGTAGAACTGAATGGTATTATAAAATAAAAAGAAAACAAAATAAATAAAAATAAATTTCTGTGTATATATGCAGAATATTAGAAGCAGTTACCAGTGAGCAAGAATAAAGACAATTTCTATTATCTTTTCTGTTTCCCAAATTCTCCACCACAAACATATTAGTTTTATATTTAGAATAGAAGCATTCAATTTAGAATATTGTTGGATTACTTAGCTCTTCAAAACAGTCTAGTAACCTGGTGAAATATTAATGCTCGATCCAGCATAAAACCCTCATGTGATCATTTGGGTTTGAATTCTATTCAACCAATGTCTGTATAATTTAACAACTAACAGGAAAACAGTTTTTAGTTTGTCAAAAAAAAAATTGGCTTAACCAACATATTCATTAGGGTTCACTAAAGGCAAAGGACTTTTGTGGTAAATGTTGGCTTCTGTTACTGTCACAGCATACTAATACATCTTTTCCTGTACTGTAGTCAGCACACAGTATAGATTAATGATCAGATTTCTTTTACTTTATAAATTGTTTAGGCTAGGCTGGCTGGTCAGCAAGTTCCAGAGATCCTCCTGTCTCTCCCTCCCCAGCACTGGAGCCACATACAGGCCCAGGCTGCTGTGCCCAGCTGTTATGTAAGTGTTGGAGATCTGAACTCAGGTCCTCTTGCTGGGACAGCAAGCGTTTTACCAACTTGAGCTGTCTTCTCAGCCTTTGGTACTGCTTTTTAATTGACTTTTTAAGTTAGCATAGAAAACAATAAGTTTCCTTATGGCATTTTCCAAAACTGTTTTTTCTAACCTGATTTGGACAATATCATTATTTAACTTTGCAGTGTGTCAAAAAGACAGCTCTGGGTCTGCACTGTGGAACACCTTCATCTTATAGGACGATGTAGACTGACACAGAGTCACCTGTACGTTCACAGTCCCACCTGCACCCCACGACCCCTTCAGCTTCTCCATGCCCATTCTCCAGGGCGTTTCACATGCTGTTCACAGCTTTAAATCCCCTCTCAGAAGACACAGCATCTGTGACCCTGTTTCCCCTGCAGGGCCAGTTTCCTGTCTTTGCCTCTGGAACAACTCCATCTGGAATTTCAGAACATTTCATCCAACTTTCTAAGTCTCTCAGTTACAAACAATTTCACTCTATTTTGGGGTTTTAGCTACCATTTCAACATGTCTAAATTTCTGCTGGCTTTTTCTTGTCTTTGGACCTTTACAAGCATGGGTCCCTAATTCTGGGAAGTCCATCCTCCTGATTTGCTTGACTAATTTTGCCTCATTTTTGTAAGGATGTGAAACACCAATTTATCTGGTAGGTCAAAAGCCAGCCTTGCTATAACCCAGGCATAGTCTGATATAAATCCCTTTAACTCTATTTCCCTTTCCACTTTTAACATTTTCTGATGTTGCTTGCTTTTTTTTTTAAACTTGTCTATTTTAATTTTAAAAACATTTGTTCATCAACAATGTTTACAGATTCCTGGCATGTGAGTCTTTGAGATTAAGGAACAATGATTCAGTATTTTCAAGAGTTCTCACAGTTTTCAAAATTATGACACTTTACATATTCTCCTGACAGTCTTCACTCTCTATACTTTGAATAGCTAAATCCCTGCTTAAGGAATGAAATACAATATTTAGAAGCCTTAGGCAAGTGGTAGTGGTTCACGATGTTAATCCCAGGGAGGCAGAAGCAGTTGAATTTCTGTGAGTTCGAGGCCAACCTGATCTACAAAGCAAGTTCCAGAACAGCCTGGGATACACAGAAAAACCCTGTCTTGAAAAACAAACAAACCGGGCGATGGTGGCGCACGCCTTTAATCCCAGCACTCGGGAGGCAGAGCCAGGCAGATCTCTGTGAGTTCGAGGCCAGCCTGGGCTACCAAGTGAGTTCCAGGAAAAGGCGCAAAGCTATACAGAGAAACCCTGTCTCGAAAAAAAAAAATAAAAAAAGAAAGAAAAACAAACAAACAAAAATCGAAAAGGAGGAGGGGGAAGAAGGAGGGGTGGGGAGAGGAGGAGGGAGGAGGAGGAAGAGGAAGAGGAGGAGGAGGAGAAGGAGAGGGAGAAAACGCCACCTTGTACATGTATCATGGCAAGGACCCACACAACAGCATACTTTGTAAACAATAAATACCTTTAAATTTACAAATGAATGATAACCAAGGGCACAGTGTGTGTTCTCCATTTTGTGGTAAAGAGCCTGGAGTCTTTAGTCTAAGAACCAATCTCAAATTTAGCTTCCCTCTCTCTTTTTCCCTTCCTCCTTTCTTTCTGAGTGGCATTTAATCAAGATTCAGATGGACTATAAGCACCTCTTCCTATCACTCATAATTTTAAATAGAATTTTCTGAAATTCAAATCACAGCAACTGTGATTTGACTTGAACCTGATGGGTTCAGCTTGAAGAATAAGAAAAAAGTGTATGCTTAAAATAAAATATCTTGAGTCATTAGAAAAATTTCTATATTCTGCTTATTTATTAGCATTTTCTCCAAAACACACCCCCCCCAGGAAAAAGCAGAAGACACAGTGAGTATGATACTGTCCTTGCTATGGATACTTGCTGTCAAATCTTAGTACTCCATGACAGCATCCTATTGCCACGAGCGTGCCAGGCATGAGTCACAACACTCCCCACTTCAAACAAGACCAGTGTTACAACAAATAGTGACGTGCCCACAGAATCTGAGAAGTGCCACATTGCCTCTGTCTGTTTTCTGTTACTAAACAGAAATCTCACAGCTTGGGTCATTGGGGTGGTTTGAATGTCAATGGACCTCAAAGGCTCATGTGTTTGAATGTTCGGTTCCCAGTTGGTGGAGCTGTTAAGGGAAGGTTAGGAACTATGGCTGTGGAGGTGTTTCACTGGGGGGAGGCCTTAAGGTTTAAAACCCCACATCAAGAGTCCCAGTCTCTCTCTCAATCTCCACCCACCCCTGCCCCCTGCTTGTGGATCAGATGTGAGCTCTCAGCTGCTGCTCTAGCATCATGCCTGCTTGTATGCTGCTGTGCTCCTCACTGTGATGACCATGGACTAGAACACTGAAACTGTAAGCAAGTCCCCAGTTAAGTTCTTCCTTTCATAACTTGCCTTGGTCATGGTGTTTCATCACAGCAAAAGAAAAGTAACCAAAACGGCCACTCATAAGCACTAGCCTGCTGGCCTGTGCTTTGGGGCTAGGAAGTTCAAGAGCACTGGGCGAAAATCTAGGGAAGATGGCAGAAAGGCAAATGAAGTCATTCCAGTCAGAGAGGAAACCAGCTGCCCTGTTCCTTTTCATCAGGAACGCTAATGACATGATACAGCTTTAATCCATAGGAGGGTGGTCCCCTCAGACCTCATCCCCTGTAATCCCACCTGAACACAGACTTTAGAGGGGCATTCATACCACAATATCCACCCTCACAATGCAACTGGCTTGCAAATCTTCCTGCCAGAGTTAGGCTTATAGTCATCAAAGGTATCAGAACTTCTAGACTCCATGTTAATTAATTTTCTTTTTCCCAACACCAAACACCCTTGTGGAGTTCACCACTTTGCTCATATTAACTTCAGTCCTGTTGACTGTAAGCAGGGGCTGAGTTATCCTTCAAGGTCAAATCCACAGCTTAAGGGGCTGAAAGTGTCTCAGTGGCTGTATGACACGAGGGGACACTCACTTTCTAGTGCTTCCCTCACTCTGTTAATTGAATGGAGTTCTCACCCATACCATAGCTGCTGACAAATGTTTCTAGTGCCCTGTCTCCTTTTGGGGACATCAGAAATGAAGACAGTCCTTTGGGGATACAAGCCTCAAAGATGCCAATTTTTCAACCTGCTTTACTTATAGGTTGGGAGTATTTGGTAAATTGAGTCTCAGTCATAGACTTTGGGTAAGACCCACGTGCTGGTTGCTGTTTCATTGTGCTTGTATATTATGAGAAATGCACAAACATCTCTTCATTGTCATCATTTAGGTGTACAAACCCAAGTGAGGAGGGAGAGGGCCATGACACACAATGAATGAACATTGCTGTGTTCCTCATGGGTGCCCGTGCTTTTCCAGTCATCCTCCTCTAAGTGGCCTTACGATCACTCTTTCCTTCTGTTCACTACACGGGTGGCAGGTGGAAGCCAAGTGTCATTTGGCACTTAAATTGTGGTCAGCACTTAGTGATTTTATACCAGTCTTGAGATACTCAAGAAAGATTAAAACATTAGAAGATGGACATTTTCAATGATTCTTCATCTAAGTTTGCTGTCTTGGTGAGTCTCTCTCTGGTCCATTGATTTTCAGGAATTAATATAATTTGTTCAACAGCAACATAGCCACAGAAGGAGGCACAAGAGGGAGAAACCTAGTCTCCCAAACTCTGACTTCCTAAGGCTCCCATGAAAGCAAAGATTCATCACTCGGATGCATTATCTCTGTCTCTCCTTAAAGGTGAACTGTGCAACCAATTCTCACCACAGCACTTAGCCTCCCAGGACAGAGCTTAAGTATGCAATTACAAAGTTATTCTCACTATTATCTCAAGGAAAATGCTTTTGGTGAATTTGTTTTAAGTTGTAATGTCAGTATTTTCAGGAATTTGCAGGACTAGAAGATCCTATTCAAGCAGAATTTTGTTTCTCTAAAGAGACTTATTAAAGAAGTTTTCTCTGTTAAAATAAAGTAAGTACAAAACCATCAGCCTAATGCAGTACTATGGAAATAGGAATAGAATTCAAGCAACAAATGTGAGCCATATTATGCATTTCAGCCTTCTAGTAGACTCATTTTCAAATGATAAAAAAAAAAACTCATAGATTTGATCTTGAAAAATATGTAATTTTATTCAATGTACCTAAATGTTGATTTTAAAATGTACCGAGATGTTTTACATTCTGCTTTTTTGTATCCTGGTCATGGGAATGTATTTAGGTCAGGAATGAACATTAACAACAAAATCCTCTTAAGTGGTGAGCTGTCATGGTTCATGCCTTGAATTGCAGCACTTGGCAGGCAGAGGCAGGAAGACTCCTGTGGGTTAGAGGCCACTCTGATCTAATATGTAGCAAGCTCTAGGAAAGTCAGAATAGACCCTGTCTAAAAAGGGAGAGGAAAATGAAAGAAAGAACCCCTTACCTTTCAAAACTTTAAAAAAATAGTTTAATTCATTCTTTGACAATTCATATATGTACTTAATGCATTTTATTGTATTCACCCCATTGTCCTCTCTCAGCTACAAACTCATTCCGAGCCTTCATTCCAACAAGTCTCTGTCCTGATTTCATGTCTTGTTATTTTATTTTAGTTTTTGATTTTTTGAGACAGAGTTTCTCTGTAGCCCTGGCTGCCCCAGAACTTGCTCTGTAGACCAAGCTGGCCTTGAACTCACAGAGATCTGCCTGCCTCTGCCTCCCAAGTGCTGAGATTAACAGTGTGTGCCACCACCACCTGGCTTCATGTCGTTTTTTAAATGGCCCTCCGAGTTTTATTAGGGCTGCTTGCATGATCATGGGTGTGTCTCCACCTTATCCATGGAGATAATGTCCTTCACCAACCCTGAAGTTTGCTAATTTCTGCTGGGCTGGTGTCCGGAGAGCCTCAGCCATCCTCCTGTCTCCCAACCCCTCCCCTAGCCCTGGGGTCACAGATACAGTCACATTGGGCCTTTCACAGAGTTCTGAGGAGCTGACCGCAGATCCCCAAGCTTGCACAGCAATGTTCTTGTGCCATGAACCATCTTTCCAGCACAGATTATTCAGTTGGGGAGGTTAACCGAGAAGCCTGTGCTAGCAACCTTCTGCCCACGGAAGGCCGCGGATGAAGCAGATTGTGAAGGGAGCAGCATACAGAGAATCTCAGCAGTGTCCTCCCAGCACTGTTCTCCGTTTGCTATCTTCACTGTTTCTCTGTTACTGAGTCTCCCATTATTTGGTTATCCCCAGAGCACCTTCCCAGATCTCTTCATTTTTCATTCTGTGGATTCCAGGCATTGGAACAGCTGCTTTCTATTGTTCTCACAGCTGCTTCTAATTAAGTGCTCTCTATTACAAAAGCAACGTTGTTTCTACCCTTCTTATCTATCCTAAAGGTATTTTTGTCTTTCTAAGAGTTTCTATTACATGCAACAAATTGGAAACACTATTAACCACTACAAAAAAGGTATAATATTGTTAAAGAGCTCATGAGCCTTGCTGTGGCAATTGGACAGTCATTCATTAGTGCAAGTCCAATTATTGCTTTGGAATAAAAATTTTGGTTTGGTTCACTAAATACCATTTATTGGGTGTAGGCCTTAAGGCATGTTGTTTAGTAAGAAAATTTTAAAAAAAATCAAAGTATTGCTACCAACCATGTTTCAGGATTAATACCAATATTAAAAACCACCTAGTACATGTAAAACTTTAAATGGGGATTTGTGGATAATCTCTGATTCTAAACCCTTGCCTCCTTTCAATATATTACAACCCCCTTCTTCATTTATTCCACAGTTGTTTATGGAGTGGCTGCTATGGCCACACAGATACATTATCAATTATGCATGATCTTCACTCTTAAGCAATTTATACTTTATAATGAGCCAGATAAACACAAGAATATTGACAAGAGGGAGACTATATAGGTTGCTTGTTAATTGCACAGGCAATAAAGCCAGACAGATTTGGTATAGAGGCTGGATTTGCATTTTTTTTTTTAGCTTTGTAACATGGAAAAGTGACTTAGTATCAAAAAGCTGTATCTTCATCTGTATACATGGTGTGGTTGGCAAGACAAGTGAAACAGTGTCCAACATGCATAGTTCTGGCCCTCTAAAGTGAGTGTTTTAGAGTCAGTGCAAGGCACTCTCCTCATTGTCAAAGTAAATAAACCTGCATCTAAGGAGTAGAGGGGGAGGGCACGCCAATCATTCCCCAGGTTTAGGAAAGTGCCCTGCTTACAGAAGGGAGGAAAACAGCTGATGGTTTGGAAAATTTTGGAAGAGGAAGAGTCCATATGTCTGTGTGTGAAGATGTGTGAGTCATTCTTGGAATTCCAAGTCTTATGAATGTAGTGGGTGTGCAAGAGAAGCAGGGGACATGGTGTGGCCAAGGCTCTGGGGTTAAAGAATCCAAAAGCTTCTTACTGTGGCTAAGAGGGTGCTAAAAACAACATGCCCAGATCCCCAGCTGCAGTCACTGGGATCACCCTGGGGTTCTCTGACAGTTTCTCTTCTCCACAACAAAAGAAAACAATGGAATGCCAGCTGTGCTGCATCATGCTCGAAGACCATACGTATCAAAAAGCCATCCTAATTTTGACTATAGTCAAATACCTTCCCACTAACCAAAGGGTCCCCCCAGTAACCAGCTTTATGCATATTTTAGTGAGAAGAATACTGGAGACTCCACCAGCTGAAAAGTACTGGCCTAGCAAGACTTTGTCACTCTGTGACTGTCCGAAGCCTAAAGCACACGTGGAGAAGTCTCTCTACATTGTGAGGTATCATGGGGAAATGGAACCTTTTAACAGACTACTGGTAGATAGATAAAACTTCTATCACCCTCTACAGGGATTTTCAAAATATGTTCCTGAGAAACCTGTGTTGCTAAGAATACTAGTTGATTAATAAATTGCTGCATATCCCATGAGGTCTTTAATCACGGTGGTTTGCTGGGCTGCACAGGATTTGTGATTTTATTTCACTTTATTCTTCTTGATGAAGTGATTTGAAAGGGTTTAAGCAAGCTAATCAAAAATGGACTGATGAGACAGAGTGTGTAGAAGGGTCTGGTCTACTAACTATTAGAAGTTTGATCCAGAAAGGTCTGTAATCTGAAACTTCATGAAGTCAGCTGAAAACCATGGGAATGGAAACTCTGAACTTGTCTTTGTGAAGGTTAAATCAGATACCATGAAGGGAAACTCTCTTAAGACTGACAGAGTCACTCACCACACAGGAGTCCATTTTTTTCCTGGCTGTGTGTCTTCACTGTCCTCTGCTACTTAATGTCCCCAGCAACACACAGCTCAAAGACATCCATACTATGTGCTAACGTTTCTGAGCATGGATTCGATGGAAGAAATGAACTCTGTCTTTTATTTTAATAAACAACCTCTAGGAGATTTCCTTTTTCTCCATTCCAAAAACAGAGGCAGGGTGCCTGGTGCTTCTCCTGACCCCTTAACACAGGTATGTCTACCCCAAATCTTCAGGAACGCTTGTTCATCAGCAGTGTGCAGAAAACGTTTTCTGCCAAGGGAGCCTACATGGCCGACAGCAGTCAAGCCTCCAGCTTCTCACTGAGCCCCGAGTTCCACATTGTCTCAAGATTCTGCTGTTTGCTAGCTAAAGCCAAATCTAGGAAGGAGACTAGAGCTCTGAAGTCAGAACATTCTTCTGTTTCCTGACATTGATCAATAGCTTAATTTAATTAGAAGTGGATGCCAGAGGAAAGGGATTCAGAATTTCCCTCCTGTCTTTTGTAAAACAAAAGCTAATGTTAAGAAATTTACTTTTGGATCCGGGTTAATCTTAGAGGAGGCCACTATCCTTAAATAATTTTAAATTATTGAATGTAGGCCTCAGCACAACCGCTAACTTAATAAGAGAATAAAGACTACAGGTTTCCTTTTGTGGAAAAATCAAGAACTTCTCTCTTTTAATGACCTCCTCCCCATGGCACTTAAGGATCAGTTTTGAGCATTTAGAGTCTTGCTGCAGACCTCTCAATATACTCTCCATTCACTTCAGGAAGATTCTCAAGCTGAACTCCTTCATCACAGCTTTGCAAAAACTCCCATAAGTCTTTGAAGATGACGCAGGGTAGTGAGACTTTTTGTCATCTCTAGCTGTTCCTTGTAAAAGAGCAAAACAGAAGAGAGAGATCTATGGTGTTTAAATGGTGCCTAAAGATGACATCGTTACTGAAATATTGTATTGCTGTGGAAAAAAAAAAAAGCCCCACTTGCAGACTGTAAATATAAACCTAGCGACTTGAAGCTGTAAGCAAAGCTGAAGTTGGCTTCTGAGAAGCAGGGCCTGAACTGGGGATTTGGACACTTGGCAGGACACCAAAGTCAGAGATACAAGAGGAAGGCTGTCTCCAGCCACTTCAGCAACTGACAACCCTGGCTGTTACCGGAGCCAAGCATGTGCCCTGGCCCCTAAGTTTGTCATTTTTGCCTAACGTGGATTTAAATAAGCTTCTGTTGTGTGACAATCCTGATTTGAATGTATGGAATATGAACTTGTGAATTGCTTCCCATTTGGAAGAAAGTGGATGATCCTGAGAGCTAGTTTAATCACAAACGCAATGAGCAGCTTCCTCCACTGAGGTCTGGCTTGCAGATGAGCTCAGTCTGGACCTTATGTGGAGGAACAAGTGTCATAGACAGGGTATGTTTTATAAGTAAACTTTGCTAGCCTATGTGTCTCTGTGGGACTGTTCTGAGTCAGGTCTCCGAAGGGGAACATCATCCCCCCCACCAAATACCCAAAGACTTTGCACCCATGAGCTAGAACTGAGAGCAGCCACTTCCCTTTCAGGGAGTGGGGAAAGCCGTTTGTGGATAGCTTACCCAGGAAGCAATGGGAATTCTTATTCCTAACTCTACAGCCACCTGCCAAGGTACCTGCCTCTTTAGTCCAACTTGACCACATTTCATAACTTGGTTTCCCCACTGCCAGCCTCCCTGTCATCAATACTGTGCTAACTGACTTGCCTCTCATCTTTTACAGAAACTCTTAAGGGGAAAGGGATTCCTCTAATTGGTTTGTCTACATCTCTCTGTCATCAGACTCAAGGGCTCTTATGTCAGCCTCTAATCCACCAGGGTCTTCTCAGTCCTCAGATCACATCACTGCCTACAAGGCTGGGTATGAAAGGTATGGGAATAAGTATACTGTCTACCAAAAGCTTCATGAAGGAAGATGATGTGCCTACTTAGCTTTACCATCATGGCTATGAAGAAGCTGGGCAGGTTGCACTTAAACACCATAGTGTCTTTGTGTGGAATACAAGATAATAATGTCCCCTAGAGCTGTGTGGCTGCCTCACCATTGCCTATATGAGGAGGCCTCCTGGCTGTGTATCACCAGAACCATCAGTGTGGGGGGATGGTAGTAAGTATTCATGAATACTTACAGAGAGACTAGATAAAAGAATGTGCAGTCCTGTCCATTACATGTAGGCTTCAGTGCTTCTCCCTCAGGAATTTGCCAGACGCCTTCTCCTTTGTGCCCAACACTGTGTCCAAAGCAGGGACACATTTGTCTGTTTAGTGCCACAGGAAGTCAGAACTGAAAAGGTTAGAATGGGCAGCGATTTTGTCTTACTGAGGAGAAGAGGGAAGAGCAGCAAGATAAAGTGACTTCCGACACATGACAAAGGAATCAGATGAGTGGCCCTACATTGGACACTGGCCTGGGGGGCTGCAGGGGAGATGAGAACTCTGTGATCTGCCAGGAGCCTAGCTCAGATAAAGTAGCAGGCAACAAGAGCTACCAGGGAATTCCATAGTCCAAGATAGTCTTTATTGTGATAACTCCCATCAAGGCATCTTGCCTTTCAAATCTCTCATTCTCAACTTGAACAATGTGCCTCTCCCCCCTCTCCCACCCCCGACCAAAAAAAAAAAAAACTTTCTATTTGTTTCTTATTTATTGATTTTGAGAGTTTTCTTGTCTTTATTTTATCTCCTTAGCTCAGGCTGGTTTGGAACTCACAGTACCATTCTTGCCTTCACCTCCCAAGTGTGAGCCAAGATATCTGCTTTAAGTTTTGATGCCTCACGCCAGTAACAGCAATATATCCTTAACTGTGAAATTTATTTAGTGTTCAGGAAGACACATAAAACATGACAATCATATGAAATCTACTTTTAAGAAACATTACAAAATAACAGAGGGTGTATTTTTAAAACTATACTTGTTTTTTTTCCATTAATAATTATTGAACACAATGGGCTTCCAACTCAAACATAACCCGTGTTTTATGACATGGCTTTTGCCTAAATTAATAACCACCTTTCTTTTTTTCTTGCAGAATTAGGTGGTGAATGGTCATGTTTCCCTTTCTGTGTCTGCTTCTATCTTTCATTCTTAGTCCTTCAGTTAACGGCCATGAAGTTTGCATTGCTGAAGCAATGTGTGAACTTTGAGTAAGTGCAGGGACCCATCCCTAAGAATCTCTCCTCCAGGTCATCATCCAGGGACTATCTGGGCACACCACAGAACATGCTATCTCCACTCTGAAAATAATATCCTGTGCTGCAAGTGCCTGGTCAGCACAAGAAACTGTAAAACTTGAGCTCCCCACACTTGGTTGGATTTAAGGCTCATGCAAACTCAGTTCTGGTTTGCGTCAATGGTGGAGGCTCAGTGTGGCCCTGCTGTCTGTGACTACCTGAAGAGATAATTCTATAGGATCCACCTTGTGAAGTCTGCAGAAGAACCTGGCCTAGACAACAACTGTAAAAAGTGAAGTCTGCTCTGTGTGTGTAAAGAATCCAGACTAGAAAAGAGCCCTACAAGGTGTGGGAGCAGAGGACACGGAAGCTCACCTCCAGCCCAGAGAGGGACTGCTGAAGCAGGGGGCTGGCTACAGATGATGAGTCTTCCTGCTGTCACAGGCGCTGGGCAGGCTCCAGAGCACAAGGCTGTGGCTACCCCTGTCCCACAAGAGAGGGGAGTGGAATCTAGCAAGCTTTAAAGAAAGGCAGCCCCTGACAGCTGTCCAAGGATGAGAGTATTAAAGTGGCTAGCAGCCCTGGATGTGGTGAGAGGAAAGGGACGATGAATTATAAATGCAACATGTGTACATATAATTTGGTGCTTTTCTTACTTTTGTCTCTTTTTGGAAATGGTAGATTTTTCACCATGTTTTCTGTTTTGTTTTGAGCTGTAAAACATGACTTCCATCTTTTCAGTTTTGTAATAATGATGATGATGATGATGATGATGATGTCCTAGAAGGCAGATTAAAGTGAATACTGCCATTCACAAGGCATTGTGGTGATATTCCTTTATGGAGGAAAGCCACCAGCTTGCCAAGCTCAGAAGTAAAGCATCAAGCACTGTATGCCTGTTACTTTCACATGCACCTGCCTAGCTTTTCATTAGGACCCTGTGAGATGGGCTGGCATTTTTTAATCACTGTTTCATGGTAAAAAAGAAAATAGTCTCACAGGTAGGTGTCAATCACTTGCCTGAAGGGGGCAGAGGATGGAGCATGAAACCAAGATAAGGGAGAGCTCTTTTGACAGTGGGCCTCTCACTGGCTGGCTTAGCAGCCCAAGAGGGGCTGTGGAGTTGAGGGGTGAGTGACAAGTGCAAGAACAGAGAGGACAGGGTTCTGTGGGAAGACAACAGCAGGTCTGGGTCACAGTAAGTTTTCAAGCTGTCCTGCTACCCCGATGTTCTCCTCACCGAAGAAGCCGCCGCATGCTGTCCATCTGCCACATCTTCAAAGAATGAATGACTGTATTTATCTGCATTATTGTGGTACACCTAGGCAGAGAACTCAGGAAAACCACTTCCCATCTTTATCTATGGAAGTTGTCATCTCTGGGAGAAAGTGAGAGTTTAAGAGTTGTGGCTGGTGGGAGGTAAGTCTAATCTGCCCTCTTACCTCCATGATGAGGGAGGAGGAAGCTTCCAACACACTGCAGCTATGGGCCTCAGGGCCAAGATGGAGACATAGCAGAACCTTGCATGGTTAAAGACACTATACCTGCTGAGAGTCTGGGTGGCTTCCTACTGCCCTGGAGGACAGTGTAAGGGCCAAGAAGGGAAGCTCTGCCCTGGATGATTCCACAACACCCTGCAGTACTGAAGGGCAGTTACAGGCTGTTATAAATGTTTGTGATACATGTTCCCAAGTATTAGTCCGGTGTGGGTGACTTTTGCTGCTTTTCAAAATGAGAAAGGCCGGTGGCTCACAGTTCTGTTATTCTGTAGACAAGCTGACTCCCTTCAAATGCTCAAGAAGTGCTGAATTATTTGCATTCTCACAGACCCCAAATTTAAATGTCTACATCTTTTAGTTATGATTTATCTCATTAATCTTTAGGTTATATTGACTTTCAGCTGTATCAGTCAGTAACTCCACTCCCACCTACATACTCAGCCCCATCAGTACACAGCATGGACCAAACTGTCCCTTGTCCAAATTGCAGGCTTGAATGCACTGAATGGTGATGTCAGGTGATATCCAATGACACTATCCCAGTAGAAGTACCACCTCTGTGCACTGCAGATCAGAAGGCACAAGGCTTCCCATGCTGTGATTAAAGCTAGAATTCCCAGCCTTTAGGCAAAGTAAGTAGCAAGCAAACCACAACCAAAACTGAAAGTAAAGTCAGACGTGGGTGTCCTGGGTCACAACTCTGGTTCTAATTCCATGGAAGATTGAATTTTGGTGTTGTGGGTGCTGGTGACAGTCTTAGAGGACTCAGGTAAATGAGAGGCTGCTCGTAAAGCACTGCAACAACACAGGATTCCACCCAGATAGCAGACTCTTCCTTCCTTTTCGATAACCAGCGTCCCTAACAACAAACTGACCTCAAAATAAAGTAGCAGCCAGCCTCACCATTTCCCAGCCCGCATACACCAGAGTCCTCCTAATGATTGTTTTCTCAATCTCTATACAGAGGGTTCTGCTGCCTGCCACCCAAAGAGAAGTCTTCATTCTGCCATTTGGGGACAAATTAGTACGTTTGGCTCTATGGAGATTTCACATGCATCTCTGTGATTCACTGTTCACACTGTCCTCACTGGCTGTGCTTCTGGACACACTAAAGTCAGTCACGAGGTTAAGCCATGCCATGGGACCTCTTTCAGGAGGGAATTCCTCTGAGAGTCAAAGGCATGAGTTCCAGCCTATCTTGCATTGTGTTTTTTTTTTAATTGTTTCACACATAAGTGTGGAAGTTCTACTGTTCTGAATAAAAACAAAAAACAACTTCTTATGTGTATGGGTATTCTGTCTGTAAACATACACACACACACATACACACACACACACACCTGTGTAGCATGTGCATGCCTGCGTCATATATCAGAAGCACTGAACGATCACAGACACTGAGTGCTGTGGTAGCACCAGTGCTGCGAGCAGCTATGCTCCTGCTGACCACCTCTAGTCTTTGACTCATTTTCTATAAGTTATTTAGAGTTGATTTAGTGCATGGCCTCAGTTCTAACAGTGCTCAGAATAAGAAAGAGGACGGAGGAAAGGAAACATATTTGGTGTATTGTGTTCCAAATATTGTGTACTCTATATTTCTGGGTCAGAGCAGACACTAGATACAGGCTAAAATGGTGCACTCACCTTTAATCTAGCATTCGAGATAGAATCCTCTGGTCTCTGTGAGTTCAAGCACATTGACAGCAGCATGGTGAACACGCTTAATCCCAGCCACCTCTTTGACTCAGGTTATTGCGTGATAGAAGATCTGGTTTAGCAGCTTTGAGAGTATTATAGTGCATGAGGACCCTCCAGTTCTGAGCAAGACCAGCTGAGCTCGAGGTGAGATAGCTGTGGCTGTCTTCTGATTACAGCATGGACCGATAACTCGCTCGGTTTGATTTTAAAAGAACTTTTAAGATTCACGCTACACAATATATTATATTGAAGTAAACTCTAAAATGTAATGAATTCTGAATACTCTTGCTTCATAAAACAAGTTATAGCCAAATCTTCCTAAGGTGCATATCTGAATTTTAATTTCTCCTTGAGCACCATCCAAACATGGCAGGAGCTACAGTTAGAGATAATTAGGGGTTGGGGCAAAATATTTTACATGCTGTAGAATCACATTGCCCCCTAAAATAATCTACCAAGTCTATCTATCTCATGTGTCTTATTAAAGCAAATGCCACTTAAAATATATTTCCACTGAAGTATCCCTATGAGGATGTGTGGGCACTGAGCAGGGATGTGGCTATCTCAGGAATGAGGACAAATTCTTCCAGGCTCTTGTGTCGAGTCCCAAGGCTGAGGATGAGCAGTGGCCTGCCCATCAGACCTCACCCTTCATAGTATCCATAGCTTCAGATTTATTGTTCTTTAGTGGCTATAGTATCAGTCACATCTCTTTGGGGGTACCAGGCTACACAAATACAAAGTGTCTTCCTGGCCTTGTCTAAACAGCATCCTAAGGGTTCCTGTGTCTAGGAATCTGATGATTATGTCAAATCACTGGACTATTTGGTGGGCCTGGAGAGATTTAAAAAAAAAAAAACCATAAGTCAGTAGGTTGTGGAGTCAACTGGCTGATGTCAATGAAATGGCAATTTGATATCTAATAACACAGACTAAACACAGACCAGTTACCCAGCAGGCCACTTCTTACTGATCTCATCATCTTGACAGCTTCACATCTTGTAATCTGCAAGGCTTCTAGGAGAGAGAAGCTCTATAACACACACACACACACACACAGTACATGTGTGATGGTAAGGAACAGAAGCTGTAATTTATTCTATGGGGAGAAACAGGGTGTTCTTTTTTTTTTTTTTTTTTTTTTTTTTACAGATGTTGGTTCTACTACATTTTGTAACAGTAATAATTATTATAAGAGAAACTTTGAAACAAGGTAAATTTACAGCCAAGCAGAATATGGGTAACTAGGTCAGTATCCTATGCCCAACTTCTCCAAAGACAGTAGGAAATCTCCACTGTACTCCTAGTTAGAAAATATGCAGACAATTTCTCATGTTGACATTTACAGGTGAAAACATAATTCATGGGGTTCTTGTAACCTTCTAACCTGCCAAAAAAATTCTGTTTACACCATAGCTCTTTCTGACAATGTGTTGATATGTATTTTGATGGTACACCAAAGAAATTGAAACCGATTTTTTAATGTGCCTATTCTGGGGCTGGGAGGATGATTCTATGGGTAAAGTACTAGTCACAGTATGGGGACCAGAGTTTGGATCACCAGCATCCAGACAATGTGTTGGGCAGGTGTGGTGGCCATGGTAACCCAAGTGCATGGGAAGCAGAGAAGGGGATCCCTGGAGCAAGCCAGCAAGCTTAACTAATGGAATAAGAGAGCTCTGAGTTCTAGTAGAAGACCTTGCCTCATACATAAGGTGAAACAAGACCAAAGAAGACATCAGTCTATAGTCTCCACATGCAAAGGCACCCAACAGTGCATGTGTACACCACCACATGTGTGCTCTCACTCACATACACGTGAAAAATAGCACACATACACATGCAGAAATAAACAAAATTACGTATTTTGAAACTGAATTTCCCCTCTGGTACGATCTCATGTTGAATTCACTTTAATCATGTTGAGAAATGAACTTATAAAGTGTTAGTTAAATGCAGCAAATTAGAATCATCCAGTGGTCAGTCATCCCATTCTTGTGTTTTAAGGGCATCTCTCTATGCTCTGGACCATAGGGCAGCGGGATTCCTGATTCCTGACCATTGTGATAGGTTGGGAAACTGTTTGCCTTTAAAGCCATGCTAGTTCAGTGAAGTGTTTATTCTGAGAGCTTCATTTCCCTCTTCTTGGCCACCTACACCTCATTCCTCAACCAAGGCAGTAAATGTCTAAAATTGGTGCTGGTTCTGGTAAACATGATGATGACATCAGCCTGTGTTCCAGCTCCTAGAGAACACTGACCACTCCGTCACTTGTGGCCAGTTAGGTCCCAGCAGCACTGTCTTGTCTGCACAGCCCCAGGACAGTCACCATGGGGTTCTCAAAGGCTTGCTTTGTCATGATCACGGATGAGGAGAGGGTGGAGGAAAAGAAGAACCACACAACTGTTTCAAGGGAAAGCTAACCTCAGGTCACACAGCAATATGATGTTCCTGACTTCACTGAACTGTACATATTAAATGGTTGACATGCTAAAATTTGTTAAAAGCTGTGCGTATGTGTGTATAATGGGCGGCAACTGCCCACACCGTGGGGCTGCTGCTCTGAACATCTATTAAGCCAAGCTGCCTGCATCCTAAGTAAGCATCCATTTTTCGAAAATTAGCAAACCGCATTTAACCACAGAAGTTTCTAGCTACAAGTGCCACAGAAGAAAACCTCAAAAACACCATGTGAGAGTAGGGGATAGGGATCATGCGGAAGCTCTGCTTCCTCTGGGTAGTTCTTTGATGGATGGTGTGGGGAGCCAGGGACTGGGGTAGCCTTACCTCCTGCCTCCAGAATCGCATGGACTTGCCCTTATGGAGGGCAACAAGACCCCAGTGATCGCTCGCCAAAGGGTGGTGCTGTTACTATGGAGGGTGTCACTGGGCTGAGACTTCCACTGCAGTGTGCACATTATCTACTAGCTTTCCAGGGGCTGAGGCAACTGTGCCTTCCTGCTCTTCCCTCAGACAGTAGCTAGCTGAGAACCTTTAGCCTCTGAGCAGGGCAACAAGGTGTCAAGGTTAGCTGTGGAGTGAAGCCACTGCAGGGTGGCTGAAGCCTTAAGAGCTGGGATCTGTCAGGCTCTTGGGTACCGAACTTTCGCCCCCAGGCTGTCCACACTTTCACCTGCACCTGGCAGGCCCTGTCAGGCTGGTTCTTGCAAGATCCACAAGCGGCTGAGAAGTTCAGCTGGAGGCTGCAACCCGAAGCTGCAGGAGCAGCGGCCTGCTGAGCACTCGGGTGCCAGACACTTCCAAAAAGTTTCCATTTATCGCTAGCTACAAATGCCCCACCCTCACAATTACTTACCAATAGCGGAGACCAGCAGACAGACAGCACACACATGATCCCCATGAGTTGGATGGCTGTCTCGGTGGTGATCCGACCCCACTGGGCGCTAGACTGAGAGGCGGCGGCCTTGGCGCGGCAGCGGGACACTAGGGCTTTGATGGTAGCCAGGTTGCAAGCAAAGGTGACCACCAGAGCCAGCAACCCCAGGCAGGCGAAGGCGGAGGCAAAAGCCACGCTGCCCGGCTCTCGCGCAGGGTCGGTCTCGTTGCCCGCGGGCCCGGTGCTGATGAAGCACCACGTGCCGGGCCACTGCACGCTGTAGCGGCCCACCCCCAGCACCGGCAGCAGTGCGAAGGCAAGCACTGCCAGCCACACGCCTAGCAGCACAGCGCGCGTGGCGCGAGTCTTCATGTGGCTAGCATACCAGTGAGGCGCGCGAATGGCCAGCGCGCGCTCCACGGCCATGGCACTGGCCACCAGGAGCGAGGACAGACCGAACACCGTCATGGCCAGTCCGAAGAAGGTGCATAGGCGCCCCGATGGGTCGAGCTGCTCCCAGCGCCGCTGAGACAGGTACACGAGGATGACCACCGGGCTGGTCAAGAGCTGCCCCACCAAGTCAGTAAGGGCCAGCCAGCCAATGCACAGCAAGAAAGACTTCTTGCGCTTGCTCTCACGGCGCCGGTAGCTGCGCGATACAAGCAGCATGGCCAGCGCGTTGCCCACGAAGCCGGTAACCATCATGGTGATGGGGAAGGCCACGGACACCGAGCCGCAGTCCTCCGCTGCGCTCGACAGGTTGCTGCGCGCTTCAGCGGAGCGCCCCGGCGCCCACATGCCGGCCAGAGTGGCAGTGCCGCGGAAAGGCGCGCGGGGCGGAGGCCTTCCGACTCAGGTGTTGGGCAGCTTCGTGCGCGGAAGGATGGCGCGGGTCTGGGTTCTGCTCTCCATCGCCCGCCGCCGCTGCCCGCGCCAGGCTGCGGGGTCCCGGCAGGCGCCGCCCGACGCCGCGCGAGGCTCCTCCCGCAGCTGGGAGCCCGAGGGGCGGTGCCGGGCGTGGGAAGGCTAAGGGCGGGGTCGGCCGGGATCACCTGGTGCAGCGCCCCCCTCGGCCCGCACTCACTAACTCTGGGGCACTTCCCGCGTCGGACTCTGTAAAGTGCTCGACGGATTCCATGTGTGACAACTAGGAAAAGTAAAGGCGAAATTGCACATATTATTATCTGCGTGAATCACAATGCTGATTTCTGATCATGTTTGGCTGCCATTGAATTTTTTTTTTTGTATTTGTTTTATTTAGGAAAAAGATATAATACTTACAATGAGACCCACAGCTGGGAAAGAATAAGGATGAGCTTGTATTTTAAATCTTCTTCAAATTATTTCCTTCTTTACTTTGAACTAATTCCAAATTCATATTGGGAAAGTGTATTTCTAGGATAATGTCAGTTTAAAAGTTTAACAACAGTTGACATTCATTCTAGGATGTAAAAGCAAGCAAGTACATGGATGAGAGTACATACTAAATTCACGTTTTAGCAATGAGAGAAATTCTAGTATAAAAATTTTAAGAGCATTTCAGAATTCATTCATCAAAGAAAATAATGCCACCCTATAGTTGTATCAAAATTTTCTATTCATGGATAATTGATATATTATAAATTAAATTCTATTATTAATTTATAATATTTACTATCTATAATATTTATATCAACATCTCCCTCTCTATACCCCACCCCACTCTGTGTTTGTGTGTGTGTGTGTGTTGGGAATCCCGACTCAGGTCTTCATGTTTGCATGGTAGCCCTCAATTCACTGAGCCATTTTCCCAGACCCTAAAGCTTACAGTGAGAATATGTGTTGGCCAAGGTGATTAGTCTCTTCCTCACCTTAACTGAGTTTCAGTAACCCTTTCCTGTTACAGAATTTTTCCATCCCTAGTTATCTACTTTTTAGCTGTTCACCTTGCAAATAAGAAACTTTGAGGCTGGAATGGTTGGTTTCCTGTTGGCAGTTTTTTCTAGCTCCAAGACTTGGTCTGAAACAACACTCCCCTCTAGTGACTAAAAGGCTAACATGCACTATCTCGTACTAAACAGAATTTCTCTTTTAAAAATTTTAACCTTGTGTGGGTATGTGTGTGAATGTGTTCATGTGTGTGTGGATGCCCATGATTGTGGAGGCTTAGGGACAATCTGGGGTATCATCCCTAGGAATGCTGTTCACTTCCTTTGAAACTGGGTCTCTCATTGCCTGGAGCTCACCAATTGGGCTAGAATGACTAGTCAGTGAGCCTCAGGGATTCTTGTCTCCCATCCCCCAATGCTGGGATTATAACCCTACACCACTAGACAGAGCATTTCCACATGGGCTTTGGGGATTGAGTTCAGCCCTGTACTTGAAAGAAAACCATCCCCCTTTCCTCATTAAAGACAGTTTCCCAATGGTCACTCTCTGCTTTGCTTAGGGAATATGATTTCTTTCTTAGAAATACAGTCATTAGTAACAATAATCACTGCCCCCTACTTGAGTTCACAAACTTGCATCTCTGATTAGCTAATAAACCAGTAGAAACTGAAATTAAAGGGCCATGTCAAGTTTCAAAAAGTTTAAAGCTTATATTCACCTACCTTCATATTTTAAATTCTGCTCTAAAATATTTTAATATACAACTAATTTATCTCACTTGTAATGTGGTTTTCAATTCACCACATTTATTTCTATTTCTTTCTTTTCTTTCTTTCTTTTTTTTTTTTTTTTTTTTTTTTTTTTTTTTTGGTTTTTCGAGACAGGGTTTCTCTGTGTAGCTTTGGAGCCTGTCCTGGAACTCACTCTGTAGCACAGGCTGGCTTTGAACTCACAGAGATCCACCTGCCTGCTTCTGCCTCCCGAGTGCTGGGATTAAAGGCGTGCGCCACCACTGCCCGGCTCAATTCACCACATTTCAATATTTAGCTAATGCATAGGAATTTATTTCACTGTGTTGAACTTCCGCAGGGACTCTAGTCTCAGAACTAGACCCATTGTTGCCTTGTGAAGAACCTGCAATTAGTTGTGAAGTGTGTTTTTCATTCTTCACCCATTTGCTGAGCACTCACTGGGCACCTCGTCTGTTAGACATTGTCTTAGCCTTAGAGATACCAATTAACACATTGAAGTCTCTACAGTTATTGAATTTAATATTAAACCTTTGATTTTCAAAAGCCCCATAGAGGGAAGGATACAGATCCCAGAGGCTTTGTCTTTGTAGAATGATTTGCTTTGGAGGTGGCATCCTATAACTTAGTGAAAATTATACACTGTGGTGACTCTGGATTGCATTCCCCCCACCTGACACTTGACTGTCCCACTAGACAATTCCTGTCCTGAGGGTCACACCTGTTGCTATTTCTTTCCCTCTCTCAGGCCTGCTTTTATGGCTGTGTTCACTGTACATGGACTTCCTCTGTGCTTCTGTAATTTGCTGGTCAGTGATGGGGATCACACTCCCTGGTTCTGATTCTAAGGGTACTTCTTTCAAGCTCCTGCTGTGTCCTGAATTGCCCATGGTGGGTAGGCACTCCTTTAGAAGCATTCATGCTATAGACATATTCAACAATTTAACCATTTTGGAACTGACTTCTATCTGCTCAGTACTTGTGTTTCTTCTTCACAGGATCTCTGCTCCTTGGGCAAAGTTCAGCTGTGAAACGTGGATCAGGGTTGATTCTTTTGCACCTCTACTGTGGGCCCATTTGTGAGAATCTCTTGTTGACCTGTGACTTTCCACACTTGACTTCAATCACTGGCACTTTTCATCTGTAACTCTGTGCCTTCCTCATCCCTGCTTTTTAGTGTTTTTCTGAAGGTTGAGTAGTAGCCTCATTCCAATAACAGCTCTCAGTTCCAGGTTTCCCTTTTTCTTTTAAAATTAACCCCTTTGGTTTCTTCATGCTTTTTAATGTTTTCTACTGAGATTAATACTTTAACAAAATTTAAATGTTTTTGGTATTTAAAGACTAACATTTATTGGCAGTGTGATATCGGCATACATAGGCATTGCTGTTTTTAAAGTGTCCTTTTGAAAATTCAAGCATCAAAATTTCTTGTGATGGTTTTAGAAGTAGAGCTTGTATGTATATCCTTCAACCTCTTCTATTCTATCACAGGTACATGGAAAGAACTAAGATTAATACAAAAGTCAATGAAAGAGAATGTTCTAGAATTATACATATGAAGTAGATATGTATGAACTATTTATTAATATACACACACCACAGTACATATTTGCAAATTCAATTGTTTTTGTCACAGATGCTAAAAAGAAGAGTCTCCAACAAATGCTGTTATGAAGCTGATTATGGTGCTACATAATTGTAATCTTAGCACTTGTGAGGCTGAGATAGGAAAATTTCCTTGAGTTTGAGGACCCTTGTGAAGGCCACATGACAGATCATGTCTGAAATAAACATGACCCTCACCACACATAGAGTGAATAAAGATTTAGATGTATGTTTGAACTATAAATCTAGACTAAAATAGAACATTTTTCTCTGACTCTACTAGGAATATCACTGCAGCATATTTTGTTTAGTAACATGATCACCATTTTTGGTCAACACACATGGAAATCTTTCATCCTTCTTGAATGCTAGTAATCTAATCAGTTATTTCTGAATGTTTGGATTGTTTGGTAGTTTATCTTTACTGCCAATTGGCTGTATTTAGTTGCCTAGGAGAAACACCTTTGGTCTGTAGGGTGTTTCCAGAGAATTAACTAGGGAAGGAACACAGACTCTGAGTGTGGGCAGCTCCACCTACTGGGCTTAGGACCCTGACAGAAAAGGGAAAGGAGGGAGCCAGGAGATCACCAGCATAGTCTGTTTCCTGACTGTGGATCCAATGTGACCAACTGCCTTGCACATCTGCCATGATGACTGCATTGCACAATGGGCTGTTTCCTCACCCCACCCCAAACTGTAAAACAAAGTAAACACTTGAGTTGCTTTTGTCAAGTAATTTGTTATAACAATGAAAAGTAACTGATACAGAAAATTGGTACTGAGAAGTGGGGACATTACCATGACTATCTACAGGCCCAAAGCTGTTGTGTGCTGGGGTGGCAGAACTGGAGGGTGGGTCTGTCCAATCCTGTTGGAGGCCAGATAAGACAAATCCCTCAGATTCTAGATGCTAAGATTTGCTGTTTACCCTGCTGGGTTTTGGTCCCACTTTTTCCCAGTTTTCCCATGATATGTCCCATTCCTCCCTTTTAGAATATGAATGTTTATTCTGTGCTGAATATTAGAAATATTACACTTACATTTTGATTTTTGTAGGGTATGGTGATTTGAATAGGAATGGCTCTAATAGACTCATGTTTGAATGTTTGGTCCATAGGAAGCAGCCCTATTAGGAGGTGTGGCCTTGTTGGAGGAAATGTGTTACTGTGGGGCCAAGCTTTGAGGTCCGAGATACTCAAGCTAGGCCTAGTGTCACTTTCACCTCTGCTGCCTGTGGATCAAGATATAAAACTCATAGTTCCTTCTCCAGAACCATGTCTGCCTACATGCTGCCATGATGATAATGGACTAGACCTCTGAAACTGTAGGTAAGCCCCAATTAAATGTTTACCTTTATAAGTGTTTAGATGAATTTCTAAATGGTCTTATTAAATAAATAAATGAATAAATAAATAAATAAATAATAAATAAATAAAAACATGGAGCCAGAAATAGGGGTGAAAACCTGAGAGATCAGGGAAATAGGAATAGCCACAGCTAACCTCACCTCACCAACTCCACAGCTTTCAAAAGCAATTTACTTCCTGTCTACCCATGTCTATATGCCTTGTTGTTCTGCCATCTGACTTGCTCTCTCTGTCCAGCTACATCACTTCCTCTTGCTGCCCTGCTCTGTCACTTCCTGTCTGTCTGTACAGACCTACAGACCTCCATGGTTAACTAGTGTTGGAATTTAAGGTGTGTGCCACCACACCTGGCTCTGTTCCCAGTGTGGCCTTGAACTCACAGAGATCCAGAAAGATCCCTGCCTGCCAAGTGATAGGATTAAAGGTGTATGCTAACATTGCTTGACTTCTATATAGTAGGTGGCTTTTTTCTCTGATCTCCAGGCAAGTTTTATTGGGAGACACAGTATATAGGGGGACACAATACATCACCACAAAGAGTTGCTGTAGTCATAGTATCTCTTCGCAGCAACAGAAACTCTAAGACATAGCAGATCACAGTCAAGACATTGTATTGAATCTCAGAGCAGACAGAAAGAACATCGGAACAACCCAACAACAGTTGAGACTGGGGACTTTTAAAAACTAAATGCACTTTACATTATGAGATGAACATGAGGAGACAGGGGGTGTTTTATGTATTTGGATGTCAAGATGACAAGGGGTGGACTCGTTATGGTTAATCTTGTCAACTTGACTTCATGTAGAATCACCTAGGAAAAGTACCTCTGGGTGTGTCTATGGGGGTGCTTCCAGAGAAGTATGGGCAAAGAAACCCCATGATGAGTGTTGGCAGTATTGTTTCATGGGCCAGGGGTCTGGAGTAAGAGAAAAGAAAGCCAGCTGAGCATCAGCATTCATCTCTCTGGCTGCAATGTGACCAGATACCTTAAGTCCTGTTGCCTTAACTTCCATGATACTGTATCCCCTCAAACTGTCAGCCAAAACAAACCCTTCCTTCCTTAAGTTCCTTTTGTTAATTGTTTTGTAACAGCAATGAGAAAAACAATAAAGGTTATTTCTTCATTTTGCTAAGGAAAACAATGTTTCAGCAATACACACTGGTGTATTCGTGGGATTGTCTCATGTGGTCAACTTCCACTAGTGAGTAGGCTGCTCTGGGCTAATGTCTCCTAGATTAGTCTTTACAGCATCTGCTTTGCCTTTAACACTGACAGTGCTCAAATAGACCTTTAAGATTCTTTTGCAGTCCTGTGTTTGAGATGTCCCTGTTTCAGTGAATGTTAATAACCATATATCCAGTGGTCATTCTTTACTCTTCCATCATCCAGTAATATTAATTCTAAGTTCAAAACAGATCTCACACACATTCACTTGTCTCAATCTCTTTAGCCACCACCCTGGTTTAAATAATTTCAGAATCTTATTGTTTTAAAAATTGTCTTGATTTTATTAAAACCATTTAAACAAATTAAGCAAACCTAAAGGGAATTTAAATTTTTCAACCTGTATTTCACTTCCAAATTAACATGAAGAGATTGGGTCATTTCCTTTTCATTATGAAGATATTTCTCCTTTAAAATGGGCGGTGGTGGCGCATGCCTTTAATCCCAGCACTCGGGAGGCAGAGCCAGGTGGATCTCTGTGAGTTCGAGGCCAGCCTGGGCTATCAAGTGAGTTCCAGGAAAGGCATAAAGCTACAAAGAGAAACCCTGTCTTGAAAAACAAACAAACAAAAAATTATGCTTCTGCTTTTCTAGTGTTGAAAACACTAACTTTAATCTGTGAAGTATACTTTATGGTGGCTTTGAGCTAAAAGAGGTTTTCCTTTGCTCCCTGAGGAATTCCTCATGGGACTGTCACTGTCCTTATCTGTAGAAATTCTGCAATAGAGAAATGCCTGTTTCTCATCTACCTGCCCTGCTCTTCACCTTTTCCTTTGTGATTTTGAGGATTCCTATGTAAGGTGATGCCTGAATTTTTATATGAAACTTACTTTTGATTTTTTCTCCAATATTCACGTCTTAATCCCCAAGTATTAGGAATGAACTTGGAGCCTCAAATCTCAAACATCAGGCAAGTGGTCTGTTGCTGAGCTATCTGTATCCCTAAGCTCTCCAGGCAGGCTTTGAATTTCCAAGTGTCTTGCCTTAGTATCCTGTAGTGGTATTTGCTATGCCCATGACTTTAGGCTATACAACCTAAAGGAGGCTGTGCTTCCTGCCGTTGCATGTGACCTCTTATAAGGATTGGAGAATGGCTGCATACGGCGGCTGTGTCTGGTAGCAGGAGAAGATGGCGGTTTCCACAGGAGTTAAAGTTCCTCAGAATTTTCGCTTGTTGGAAGAACTTGAAGAAGGACAGAAAGGAGTAGGTGATGGTACGGTTAGCTGGGGCCTTGAAGATGATGAAAACATGACACTTACAAGGTGGACAGGCATGATTATTGGGCCACCAAGGACAAACTATGAAAACAGAATATATAGCCTGAAAGTAGAATGTGGATCTAAATACTCAGAAGCTCCTCCATCAGTTAGATTTGTAACAAAAATTAATATGAATGGAATCAATAATTCTAGTGGAATGGTGGATGCACGAAGCATACCAGTTTTAGCAAAATGGCAAAATTCCTATAGCATTAAAGTTGTACTCCAAGAGCTAAGATGTCTAATGATGTCCAAAGAAAATATGAAGCTTCTACAGCCACCGGAAGGACAGACGTACAACAACTGATTTTAGTGGATCTCAAACTTGTCTTAAATCAACAACCTTCTACTCATGTTAATGTCTTGATTAAATATCACCATGCAAAATACCCACACATTAAGTAAAAGAATTCCAGCTGGTAAACATGACCTGGACAGTTGTAAGAATATATTTAATATATGTACACCTATTATGTTTTCAGGTAACAAGAGAAGTGCAGCACAATTTTTCTTTCTCTTCTTAAAGCACTGTCATTTAAACATGAGCCTGAAGTATTCAAAATGAATTCAGGTTTTCAAGACAAAAGCATGACAAAGGAGTGTCAGATGGCAGTGAAACCTTTGTCTCAAGAAGGAGGAACAGAACTGGCATGCTTTATCCATCGTCCTTAGACCACAGTGAACTGTTTAAAGTAGCAGGTATAATGAGTAGTCACAATTGTGTTCACTCTTGAAGCGGTGCGGGTGTGGGTGCTGACTGCTATAGCATCAAAAATAGCTTCAGGATTGTTTTGATACCTATATTTATAATAAAAAGATGTTTGGGGGGTATTGATGAATCTCTGTTAAAAGCTGTTCCCGTTTGTTACATGTAACAGACCTGATAAATATTTGTTTACAGTCTTTGTTTAATAAAACATGCTTAGAAGTTTTAAGTGAAGTCAACAAAAAAGAAATAGGTGTATGGATATGTGATTTTGAGATTAAAGTTAGTCTTGAAATGTAAATAAAATACGGAATGTGTCCTCAAAAAAAAAAAAAAGATTGGAGAACGGTCACATGACCCTTCTTCATGCTTCTTCCTGCAAGGTGGATTCACTCACAGTCAGATCAGAGGTCTGTTGTCTACTGTGTTCTGTAATTGTGAGTGTATTTTTTCAATTTATATCTTAATGAATTCTGTTACCCATTTAATAGATTCATGTGGATTGATCAGAATAAATAGTGCCCACATGACAAAAAGACCCCACACTCCCTGTAGCTCCTGCCCGCAGCGTTGGCAGCAGTGGCAGCAGGTTGGCTCAGAGGCTTGTGTGCTTGCTGCAGGTCAGCCTTGCTAGCACCCCCAGCCACTCGGTCCCAACCACATGGATCTGAGCCCCACATACCCACTACTTTCGCGACCAAACTGTAACACACGCAAGAGGCTGCTGGTGAGTTTATCCATGCTGCAGAGCCCAGACAGCCCAAACCCCCCAGGAAGGGCCTGACCCTTGCACAGGTGACCAGCTGCATATAGCAGCCCAGTGGGGAGCCAGTAGATGAGGCAGCTCATGCAGCACAGGGGTCAATCATTCTGGCCATGTGAATTGTAAGGCAGCACTAGGTGCCTTTTAGTTCCATGCTATTAGCAACAGGATCGAGTCACAGCTTTCCACTCGTTTAGAGATCACCAGCATACTGTTCCTTTACCTTTAAAATTGTTCAGTGTAACAGCTGCCAATTCCAGGACAGACACCCTGGGATGCCATGCCATGCCTTTGAGAGTGCACCTGCCCACCCACCTGCCCACCAGCTTCCACCACTCCAGTTGACTTCAGCACCATGCCCTCACCTGCCATCACCAACCCTATAGCACCAACCAGACAGGCAGCTTCTGCCAGGTGTGTGCCTGAGCACTTCCAGCCTGTTGCTTTATTGCCTCATTGTTGTATACAATGTGCTGTGCTCCCAGCAACCCTACCTAGTGGCTGGGTAAGTGTTTAATTCATAGGAGCCATTCAGAGATCTCAGTCATCTTGCACCAGACCTGCTTGAGAGCTACGCCAGGAACACCTACTGGCTAACAGCACTACTACACACCCCCCCCAAAAAAATCACAAGGACTGAAACACAAGCAAGCAAGAATTTCATTCCAGGTAAGAGTACTTAATAATTTTACACCTTAATATTGATTAATAAATAAACAAATTAATAAAATTGTCCTTATAAATTTTGAATATTTCTCAAAACATGGTAGAAAATATTACTTCACATGGATTTAAAAACTTTTTTGCTTTTACAGGACATATACGACCTTCCTGGGATATAATTCACATAGCATTGAAAAACTAGTTTGATAGTAATAACAAAGATGAGTCATTATTGGGACTGATACAGGCTTTACAAGGTAGCAATAAAGACTTACATAAAAAGATTCTTTCTCTGGAATCTGCTAACCAGGATTTATAAGGTAGGAATAAAGACTTACATAACAGGCTCCTTAGTTTGGAATATGCTAACTTACTACAAGAACTTCAGTCCAATAATAATAAATGTACAAACATTTGATTTTATTGATAATAAATATGAATACTTAATGAATTGAACAATAGCTCTCTCCAGGGTGAAGTCGCTACTCAGACACTTTATAAGGAAGAAAGATTATCATTAACTGAAAAAAAAAGTCTATGGAATCATGTGTTTCATAAGAACATAAAAGGTTGCATGATTCCATGAAATCTCTGGAATTTCTTACAAGTTCTGCAAGCCCTAGAAAAAACTCTCAGTAAAGATGACAAGGGACTTATAGGCAGAAGGGAAAGGCTATATAAGTCATAACATCTCCAGATGGCTCTCATACAATGGCTTATCCTATCATCATCTGTGAGAGGCCAGCAGATGATAGGCATCCTGAGCCCTATGTGAAATATATGTTGCAATCTATTCCTATGAGAGATTTAAAAAAAAAAATAAGGAATGGGTGGTCACCTATGGTATACACTCAACATATGTAAAACAGATGTTAAATATGTGGTCTACTACAAATAGAATCATACCAGATCATTGAAATCAGTTAATCTCAGCTGTTCTAGAATATAGCCAGCAGTTACAATGGAAAAGCTGGTTGAGAGAGGAAGTAAGGGTTCTAGAACAACAGGGTAAGACCAGAGGTTTTGAGATCTCCCAAGACCAGATTCTTGGTGAGGGATGATTTGCTGATAGAAATATACAAGCCACTTATGATATACATACAGTATCCCTATGCCATATAGCAGCTCTAAATGCTTGGGAAAAATTCCAGAACCAGGAAAACCAACTGAGTTATACACAAAGAAATTCCAAGGACCATAAGAACCTTTCACTGATTTTTTTTTTACAAAGGCTGACCACAGCTACAAAAAAAGCTGTGTCAGATAACAAATAAGTCAAGTATTAACTGAGTCCCTGGCATTTAACAATGCTAATACAGAATGCAAAAGAATACTTATGCCATTAAAAGTCAGATCAACTCCTTTGGAAGAATGAATTCAGTATACTAATGGTGTTGAGTCTCTTAACTATAGTAATGAGGCTTGCATAGGAGAGATAATTTTCAGAAGTAGAAGAAGGCTTCAGGGTACCAAATGTTTTAACTGTGGTACACCAAGCCATATAAGTAGAAACTGTACATGGGTACTCCTAGAAGCAGTATTCATTATAGAAATAACCCAAACAGGAGACCCCCAACCTTCTGGATTATGTAGAAGATTTGGCTAAGGCCAACATTGGACCAATGAGTGCAGATCAACAATTGATATCTAAGGCAACCCTTTACCAGTGGGAAACACCTTAAGGGGCCTCTTGTAGGCCCCCAAATCAAACACGGTACAAACATTTCCAGCCACTGTGGAAGAAATTCCTCTTCAGGACAATTAGATAGCCCAGTGACTAATGTAAAGAATAATACTACACTGGAATATAGAACAGCCCTGATAGATGAATCAAAAGTTTCAAAGAACACAATAAAACAAAGTTTGGCAGACTTCCATAAATGAACAAAGACCAAAGCTCAGACTTCAAATTAATGGCATTGCTCTAGAGGGCCTGGTAGACACAGGTGTGGATGTGACTATAATTACACCAAAATCATGGCATTCAAATTGGCCTCTTCAAGAGGTAGATGTCCAGTTTCTAGGGATTGGAACCCTATCTCAGGTAAAACAGAGTTTGAAATGGATTGAATGCATAGGGCCAGAAGGACAGAGAGAAAGGCTGAAGCCACATGTGGCAAATGTAACAAAGACTCTTTGGGGCTGTTACAGTAGTGGAATGCCCAGATTAAAATTCCCAAAATCTCAGAAAGAGAATGCAGACCAATGCATGTTTCTAGGAATAATATCATAACATGCTATAAAAAAAACAGCCACTAACCATTCAGGCTGTACATGAACAAAGCACAACTGCTGTTGAACTCTCAGAAGTACCAACAGCCTCACCTTTAAAATGGCTAACTGATAACATTGTCTGGGTTAGACAATGGCCTTTGATAACAGGAAAGCTACAAGCTTTAGAACAGCTGGTTCAAGAGTAGTTAAATGCTCAACATATTGAAGAATCTATCAGCCCTTGGAATTCTCCTGTATTTGTTACTAGAAAAAAGTCCAGTAATTAAAGAATACTGACAGGTCTGAGAGCTATTAATAAAGTAATTTGACCTATGGGCTCCCTACAGAATGGGATGCTACCCAAAGAATGGTCTATAATAGTTATTGACTTAAAAGATTGTTTCTTTACCATGCCTTTACAAGAAAAGGATAGAGAAAAATTTGCCTTCACAGTACCTAATTATATCAATTCCCAGCCAGTCAAGAGATATCAATGGAAGGTCCTCCCATAGGGAATGTTAAACAGCTCTACCCTGTGCCAATATTTTGTGCAAAAACTATTGCAGATAATTTGTGCGAAATTTCTACAACCCATAATTTATCATTATGTGGATGATATTTTATTAGCTGATCCAAAGTTAGGTACCTTAGAAAGTGTGTTTGAAGAAGTTAAAAAAAACGTTTTGCCTCCCTGGGTACTACAAATTGCTCCTGAAAAAATACAAAAAGGAGATTCTATTAAATACTTAGGATATAAGATAGAGCTACAAAAAGTTAGACTCCAAAAGGTACAACTCAGGAGAGATCAATTGCAGACTCTTAATGATTTTCAAAAATTGTTAGGAACCATTTCCAACTTACAGAGTATCATTGGAATACCTAAAGATGGACTAAAAATAATGGCTAATACCCTAAAAGGGGACAAGGACTTAAACAGTCCAAGAGAATTATCAAAGATGAGAAGGAATTGGTTCTAGTAGAAGAGACAATACAAGAAGCACACATGGATCATGTAAATCCAGAACTTAACTGCATTCTGGTCATACTCATCTCCAGACACTTCCCCACAGAGATTTTGATGCAGAGGGAAGATATTATATTAGAATGGATATTTCTACCATGTAAACCAAGTAAGAAATTAAAGAATTATGTAGAAAAGATCTCTGATTTGATTCAAAAAGGAAAATTAAGACTTCACCAGTTGACAGGAATGTACCCAGTAGAAATTGTAGTAACTAATGAGGAAATTTCCACACTATGAAAAGATAATGAATACTGGAAAAGAGCCTGCAATGACTTTTTGGGAGAGATTAACAACCATTATCCCAAAAGCAAGAGAATAGCATTCTTAAAGAGGAGTTAATGGGTCCTTCTTCACATTGTATGACAAAAGCCAATTTCTGAAGTTCCCACATTCTGGACTGATGCAAATAAATCAGGGAAAGCAGGATAGAAATCAGGAGACTTAAGTAAAGTGGTTCAAAGTCCATACAGCTCTGCACAAAAAGCAGAACTGTATGCCATGCTTATGGTACTGATGGACTTCACAGAACCCCTCAATATAGTCACTGACTCTCAATATGCAGAGTTGTTTTGTATATTGAAGGTGCTGAATTAATTCCTGATAATACATAATTAACCTCATTGTTTACACAATTACAAGAAATCATCAGAAATAGGGAACATCCTATATATTTAACACACATTAGATCTCATATGTGTCTGCCTGGAAACATGCTACAAGCCTCAGAATTTCATAAGAAACATCATGTAAATAGCAGGGGTTTGAAGAAGGATTTCTCCATCACTTGGCAACAAGACAAGAAAATTGCAAGAAAATGTCCTACTTGTTCCTTCTAAAACCAAACTCCATTACCCACAGGAAGCAATCCAAAAGGTATACAAAGAAATGAAATTAGGTAGATGGATGTATTTCATTTCACAGAATTTGAAAGATTAAAGTATGTATACCATACCATTAACACCTATTCAGGATTTCAGTGGGCAATTCCTATGAGATCTGAAAAGGCTGATTCTGTGATAACACACCTATTAGAAGTTATGACCACCATGGGAATACCTGTACAAATTAAGACTGATAATGCCCCAGCATATGTCTCAAATAAAATGAGACAATTTTTTGCTTATTACAATATAAAGCATGTTACAGGTATACCACACAATCCCACAGGCCAAGCAGTCATAGAAAGATCCAATTTGAACTTTAAAGGATATGCTAAATAAACAGCAACAGGTAACAATGACTCCTAGAAATAGATTGTATAATGCTTTATTAACCTTGAAATTTCTCAATGCTGATTAGAAAAGAACAACAGCTGTGGAGAGACACTGGACAATAGAAAAAAACTTCTGAGCTAAACCAACTGGTTTATTTTAAAGATGTGTTGACCTCAGAATGGAAACCAGGATATGTCCTATATTGGGGAATGTAGCATGAATCTTAAAAGGTTTTATTAATAAAAACAAACCTGAGGCCAATTATTGGGGTGAATGCTGGAAGATCAGAGAAACAGAACAAGCCACAGCTACCTCACCTCAACAATGCCTCAGCTGATCCTGTTTCCTCAGACAGGAAGCTTCTGAGTCCTCATCCAGAATAAATCTCAGCTGAACTGTGCTGTTCAAAACCTAAAAGCTTAACCAGCCAAATGTTTCTAGTTTATTGTACTCATGCCTTATATACCTTTCTGCTTTCTACCATCACTCCCTGGGATTAAAGGTGTGTGTCATGCTTGGCTGTATCCTTGAACACATGGATTTCTGCCTCTGGAATGTTAGGATTAAAGGCATGTGCTACCACTGCCTATCCTCTATGTTTAATATTGTTGCTGTTCTGTCTCTGACCCCAGATAAGTTTATTAGCATGCACAATATTTTGGGGAACACAATACCACCACAGGGGAAGGGGTTTTGTTTTTGTTTCTGCAGGAGAAGAAAAGCTATGGATACCAATAAAAATTAATAAAAATTCTATTTGAACAGGAGAAACTCCTTGATGAAGAGAAAAGCTCAACCACTGATGTAACATCTTTACAAGTTGTTAAGAAATATTTAACAAGCAAGGGTTGGGGCAGGGTTCTGGGTTTTTTTTTGTCTTTTCAGGATAATAGGAATACCCATCTTCAAGAAATCATAAGGCCTTAGACACCCAGAAGTCTACAGCAGAAGAGAAGAACTTATTGGTACTAATATACTCTACAAGGTAATATCTCACTGCCTAATATCAGTATCTATTTAACTCTAGAATAGTTGTGGTCCAAATTCAATTATAAATCAAGCTGGCTTTGGAGTTGGAATTTGGCTCCCTCCTTCTCTAAACCCAAGCATATTGCTAAAAGAAAAAGTTAAGAGATTCCGTCTCATATCAGAAGTGCTGCCTGGTGTGGTACAGAAGAGAACCAATAAAAAGAGACCATTGTCATCAAGATTCTATTTCTTTCCATGCGTGTCTTTGCTTTCAGAGGATCCTTTCTCTTCCCAGAATAAATCCAAACTTTCCATTTTGATATTAAAAATGTTTGTTTCCACAATAAAAAATAAGTTTTTCCAATAGCAATCTCTGAAGTCTCCAAAAGGAAGATGGGACCCCACAACAATTACTCTACTCAGTCTAGGAAGATGCCATGGTACCTAAGAACACTACTCAATGATCAGTTTTGGACTAAAAACTCTTCCGGACAGTTCTAAGGTGAGATGGTTCATTATACTACACTTCTAGCCAGCATCTCAGACAATCTATCCATTTCTGAGACTTGCTGCAGACTCTATGGCTAGCCCTATTGAGACTAACAATCTAAGCTTTCTTACAAGACCCCACAGAGATACTGTTGTCCCCTAAACGTCAGGAAGTAATTATAAGAAAACAACACCCCTTTCCCAAATGTTTCATTTTTCTCAGGGTTATGGATGGATGGTTGTAGGGTTGGGGATAGAACAATAAAATTTGAACTCAGTATTCTTTTTTAGAAAAGAAAAAGAGGAATGGATAGGTATAGGATATTAAGGTAGATTTTTGTATTTACTAGTAAACTTATTCAGTAAAATATCAGCCTTAGACAATTTGCACTGATATGGATTCTTGTATATTGATACAAATGTAAACTATTCTTATATTCCTATTCAAAATGCAAAATACAAATTTAAAAATATATTTATTATATTGTACACACATTCCTACTCCTGTTTGAAATATTTTGTATATTGATACAAATGTAATATTATATTTTTCATACTGTATGTATGTTCTACCTCTGTTTAGGATATTTTGTATATTGATACATATTTAGGATTATTGTCATATTGCATATTGCACTATACATGCCTACCTCTGTTTAAGCTATTTTGTATATTGTCACAGTTTTGAGGCCATTGTCCTTTACAGTACATCTACTTACAAACTGTTTATCTTGTTATTATGAAGCCTTAGTCCTTAAGTTATTTTAGTAGAGAAGACTTACTGACATATAGTCACTCATGCTTGTCATTTCTATAGTTATGATAGGTTGTCTAGATTTATAGAAACATATGTTAGATAAACAGGTAATCTTCAAATATTTCATAGACCTAGAGAATATGGCATTTAAATGTTTTGATAAATTAGAATTCTGTTGACCTGCAACATGATTGCTCCTGACAGCACCAATCTTATCCTGAGAGAATGTTGGACTGTGGTGGTATTCTAATTGTACTGAAATGTGATTTTGATTGTATGTTAATAAATAAAGTTGCCCGGGGGTCAGAGCTATTAGAGCCATAGACAGAGTGTGGCGGTGGTGGCACACACCTTTAATCCCATAGATCTCTGTGTGTTCAGGGATACAGCCAGCATTGGAGACATATGCCTTTAAGACCTAGGGGGCTGTACATTCAGACAGTGACGAGGCAGTCACGTGTTTGGGTTTACAACCAATGAGAAGGCAGAACAATAATACTATAAAAAAGGACTACAGACAGGAAGTAGCCCTCTTTCGGGAAGCTGGGACACCGCAGGCGGAAGGGTGAGATTTTAGCTCTGAGCTCTGACCTCTCGGCTTTCTCTTTTACATTGTTTCTGTGTTTCTTATTTAATAAGATGGTTAGTTACATCAACATCTGGCGCCCAACGTGACAAGAATCCATTAAAAACCACTTGGCTTGGCGGCAGGTCTGCTTTCCCCGCAAGGGCGGCAGGCGGCCGCGTAGCCGGCGGCAGGGTGCGGCAGGCGGTGGTCAGCTTCTTAGCCTGGGTCTAGGTCTGCTTGACCTCAGGCTGGACTATCAGTGAGCTGCTTGCTTAAATCCTGCTTGCTTAAAGCCGGTGCTACAAACAACTCAGACCTGCCCTGCCGAACAGGGCCCTGCCTGTAAAGCCAACACACGTGGTCAGAGCTTAAGGAAGCCAGACCCAAGCCTTGACTCGGCACAAGAGGGAACACGTGGCTGCATTTAAACTTTAGCCAGCTACGCTTTCTTGTTCTCTCTCTCTCTCTCTCTCTCTCTCTCTCTCTCTCTCTCTCTTTCTCTTTGGATTTACACCTGGGACACTAGGTGGCTGTTTTGAAAATCCCCTCGGATTTCTACTGTTCTACGCAGATTTGGTAAGTCATAACATATCAGATATTTTAAAGGAAACTATCTAAAAGAGAATTTTTTTCCACATTAAAAAAATGGGTTTTATGTGTACATTGGAAGAAAATTGGTTTTTGTTCAAAATTTTAGGCAGTCTGACAATGGAACAACTATATAATATTAGTATTGGTGGAATTATGCACCTTATCACTATGCTAATCCTCATTTTAATATTTAAAAAGATAGTCAATTTAAGTGCCAGGATAACAGCTTTAGAAGAACTTGTTAAACCTGCAAAAATTCAGACAGAAGAAACTAACAGTGAAGTTGTTTCAAGTCTGGATCATAAGGTTACAGAAAGAAAGCCTGTTTTCACACAGTCACCCTTAATTTATCCTGTAACCGTACAGCAGATGCCTGATCAAATGGCTACACAAAATATTTGGGCTCCAATTGAAATGTTGGATTTAAAAAGGTTTAAGGAGGCAATAGTATCTTATGGCATGCATTCCCCATATGTAAAGCAAATGTTAAACTCTTGGTCAACATATAATAGGATAGTACCACAGGACTGGCGGGACCTTGCACAAGGTGTTCTGGAACCCAGCCAGAGACTTCAATTTCTGACCTGGTTTAAGGAGGAGGCTAAAAACATAGAAAAACAATGGAGGGATAAAGGAATACAAGTTTGCCAGGATCAGCTTATTGGAGAAGGCCAATATGCTTCAGTACAAACACAATGTTTATATGATGTCCAAACCCTAATTTTATGTCGAACGGCAGCCTTGAATGCATGGGACAGAGTTGAGGAACCAGGAAAAAAATCTGAGTCATTTACAAAGGTGATGCAAGGCCCAAAAGAGTCTTTTACAGATTTTTTACAAAGACTGGCTTCAGCAGTAAAGAGAATGGTCTCGGATTCAGAAGCTGGTAAGGCAATAATTGAATCTTTGGCCTTTGAGAATGCGAATGCAGCATGCAAAAGAATAATCAGGCCATTAAGGGCAAGATCTGCACCTATGGAAGATTGGATTAGAGAAACAATTAATGTTGAGGCTGATGAGCATGATGATACGTGGGTAGGAGAAGTAATTTCAAAAGGTTTGAGGAGTGTTAGATGTTTTGGATGTGGAAAGCAAGGACATTTGAAAAGGGACTGTAGACAGGTCATTCATAGAAACAATGTTTCTTCAAGGAACAATGGCAACAGAATGCCCCTTCCTTCTGGAGTATGCAGAAGGTGTGGTAAGGGAAAACACTGGACCAACGAATGTAGATCAACAAAGGACAGACAGGGTAATCCTTTGCCTCAGTCTTCGGGAAACTCCCAGAGGGGCCTCGCGCAGGCCCCCATTGCAAATCCAGTTCAAACCTTTCCTGCAGCCATAGAGGAAATCCCTGCTCTGAGCAATTAAATAACCAAATGCCTATTGGAATAAATCATGCTGGTCAGGTTGATGAAACAGAGAGAATAGAAAATTCAGGAGAAAACATAAAGAAAATTTTTTGGCAAACTTCTATTAATGAACAAAGACCAAAATTAACGATAAAAATAAATGGTGTTTTGTTGTCTGGTCTGGTAGACACAGGTGCGGACGTTACCATAATTGCACCAGAATTTTGGCATCCAACTTGGCCTCTTCAGGAGGTAAACGTTCAACTGTTAGGAATTGGGACATTATCTCAGGTGAAACAGAGTGCAAGATGGCTCGAATGTATAGGTCCAGAAGGACAGAGAGGAAAATTAAAACCATATGTGGCTAACATAACTATGAACCTGTGGGGTCGAGACTTGTTGCAACAATGGAATACTCAGATTAACATCCCTCCAATCTCAGAAACAAATCATAAACTAGCACATGTTACTGAGAGAAATATTAGAAGATATTATTCTAATGAGTGGTCACCAGCCATCCATATTATACAAGAACAGGGCACAATAACTGATGATCTTCCAAAGACACCAACAGCTCTACCTTTAAAATGGTTAACAGACAAGCCTGTATGGGTCCAACAATGGCCTTTAACAGCAGAGAAACTCCAGGCTTTAGAAGAGCTGGTAGAAGAACAGTTAAATGCTCAGCATATTGAAGAATCAACCAGCCCTTGGAATTCTCCTGTATTTGTTATTAAAAAGAAATCTGGTAAATGGAGAATGGTAACAGACCTTAGAGCAATTAACAAAGTAATTCAGCCAATGGGCTCTCTACAATCTGGGATGCCTTTGCCTACTCTGTTACCAAAAGGATGGCCTCTCATAGTTATTGATTAAAAAGACTGTTTGTTTTCAATACCCTTACAAGAAAAAGACAGGAAAGATTTGCTTTTACAGTGCCTACTTATAATAATTCTCAACCGGTTAAAAGATTTCAATGGAGGGTCCTCCCTCAGGGAATGTTGAATAGCCCAACTCTGTGCCAATATTTTGTACAACAGCCATTGGAAGTGATACGTAAAAAATTTCCTAAATCTATAATTTATCATTATATGGACGATATTTTACTAGCTGACTCAAATGCAGATACTTTAGAAATAATATTTGAAGAAGTAAAGAAAAAATTGCCTTGCTGGGGATTACAAATTGCTCCTGAAAAGATACAAAGAGGAGATTCTATTAATTATTTAGGATATAAAATAGAGCTACAAAAAATTAGACCCCAAAAGGTGCAAATTCGGAGAGATAGACTACAGACTCTTAATGACTTTCAAAGATTATTTGGAGATATTTCTCATCTACGAACTATTGTTGGGGTAAAAAATGATGAACTGACTAATTTGTTCAAAACCTTAGAAGGTGACAAGGACTTAAATAGTCCAAGAGAATTATCACCTGAAGCTGAGAAAGAATTGGCCTTGGTAGAAAAGAAAGTGCATGAAGGACACGTGGATCGTATTGATCCAAAGATGGATTGCATTTTGGTTATTTTACCTTCTAGGTGTTCTCCTACTGGAATATTAATGCAGAAGGAAGATATTATATTGGAATGGATATTTTTACCAAATAAACCAAATAAAAAATTAAAAACTTATGTGGAAAAAATCTCTGACTTGATTTACAAAGGAAAATTGAGACTTTGTCAATTAGCAGGCATAGACCCAGCAGAAATTGTCGTACCATTAACTAAGGAGGACATTGAAAAATTATGGACAGAAAGTGAACCTTGGCAAAGAGCTTGCATTAATTTTTGGGAGAAATTAACAGCAAATATCCCAAAAGCAATAGAATTGACCTTATAAAGAGAGCTGATTGGATCTTGCCTCGAATTGTAAGGCAAAAACCCATATCTGGAGTTCGTACATTTTATACAGATGCCAACAGAGAAGGAAAGGCAGGTTACAAATCAGAAAATTTAAGTAAAGTGGTTCAAAGTCCGTATAATTCAGTTCAAAAATCAGAATTGTATGCTATTTTATTGGTGTTAATGGATTTTTCAGAACCTCTCAACATAGTAACTGACTCTCAGTATGCTGAAAGAGTGGTGTTACATATTGAGACTGCAGAATTTATCCCTGATGCTTCAGAATTAACTTCACTATTTATTCAATTACAAGATACAATCAGGAAAAGGAATCATCCTTTATATATAACTCACATTCGATCCATACTGATCTGCCAGGCCCTCTAGCACAAGGCAATGATGAGATTGATAAATTATTGATAGGAAATGTGCTGGAGGCCTCAGAATTTCATAAAAAACATCACGTCAATAGTAAAGGTTTAAAAAAGGATTTTTCCATAACCTGGCAACAAGCCAAAGAAATAGTAAAGAAATGTCCTACTTGTTCCTTCTACAATCAAACGCCATTACCAGCAGGATGTAACCCAAAGGGTACTCAGAGAAATGAAATCTGGCAGATGGACGTGTTTCACTTTGCAGAATTTGGAAAATTGAAATATGTACACCACACTATCGATACTTATTCAGGATTTCAATGGGCAACTGCTTTGAGTTCTGAAAAAGCTGATTCTGTAATCACTCATTTGCTAGAAGTTATGGCCATCATGGGTATACCTGCACAAATCAAAACTGACAATGCTCCATCATATGTCTCTGTTAAAATGAAACAGTTTTTTGCTTATTACAATATAAAGCATATTACAGGCATACCACATAATCCTACAGGTCAAGCAGTTATAGAAAGATCAAACAGAACTCTAAAGGATATGCTAAACAAACAGAAATAGGTAACAAAAACCCCAGAAATAGACTGCATAATGCTCTTCTAACTTTGAATTTTCTGAATGCCAATGAGAAAGGAACAACAGCTGCAGAGAGACATTGGATAATAGAAAAAACTACAGAATTAAATCAGCCTATATACTTTAAGGATGTGCTGACCTCAGAATGGAAACCAGGGTATGTATTACATTGGGGACGAGGTTTTGCTTTTGTTTCTACAGGAGAAGATAAGCTGTGGGTACCATCAAAATTGATAAAGGTTCGATTTGAACAAGAGAGACCTCTTAATTAGAGGAGGTGATAGTTCATCAACCAGCATGAACATCCAATTTAAACTAACTTGTATCAATAACACATGCCTTTTCATTTAATCAGATAATAACTTGTCAAAAGGAAACATCCCCAAAATTAATCTTGGGGAAAGGTTTTTGTTTTTGTCTTTTAGGAGAATGAAGGTTAAGGAATCTGAAGAACACTGGACAAATGAGACAACTGAAGAAAAGGGACAAATCATCTATCCCAAGAAACAGAATGAAACGGTGTATGGGTATATATTATCTAAAAAATTTTATGTCTTCCTAAATGTTTGTTTCTGCTTTTCTCTAAAGATTTAACACTATTGGTCTTCTAATAGTCCCAGTTCAATTAAAATTTAAAACTGACTTTGGAGTTGGAGAATGGCTCTCTCCTTTTTTAAAATCAAGCATGTTGTTAAAAGGAAAATGCAAACTCCCTGTATCATGCCAGAATAAAAGAGCCATCTTCTGCTATGGTACAGGACAAAAGCAAAATTAATTAAGGGACTATTCTATTACTAATCTCAACTCTTTGATTCTATTCTGATTCTTTAAACTTTTCTTAAAGTATAAATTTTATATCAAAATTTACAAGATTAATATATATATATATACATTTTAAACTTTGTTAAGATATGAATGGTCATATAGAGTACTAACTAATTCTAGAAAAAAGGCTAGCTGCATATATATGTTTTTGTGTTCGAGTCTCTTATCAGTTTTCTGCAGGAAATCACGGCCAGGCCTAACATCAACTGAAGTCTCCAGAAAGAAGATGGGGCCCCACAACAACAACAATTCCACATGGACAATAATAATATCATTAAGCTGACAAACATCATCCACAGATCAGCTTTGAACTACAAGGTGCTCAGAGCAATTTTGAGATGACTAGCTGAGATGATCCAGTCTCAAAGACTACTTGAATAAGGACTTGAGATAAACCCTGAACTTTGGCATTATACACAGACTGGATAATGAAGGATATAGTTACCTTTCCTAGAATTTGACAATTAACCTAAAATTTTTCTTTCAAGATAAAGAAAACTTCACCCATACCCAGCAGGAAGCAATTTTAAGACTACGACGCCCACATTCCCAAAGAGGTGGTGTGGGGCGGGTGGTTTTTTGGTCTTTTTAATGGGTTTTGGGTCTGGGATAATTTTCAGTATTTAGGGGGGTTGGTTACAAGTTGTTGTCAAGGGTTAGGAAAAAGGCTAAGCAAAGGAGATTAGATTTAAGGTTCTTATTGTAAAAAAAAAAGGGAAGGAAAAGAAAGGAAGAAAACAAAAAGACAATTACTAGTTTTAAATACTTTACATTGGATTGGATTGTTTTATATTGTATACAAATTTGAAACTGATATTGTTAGAAAATGCTATATGTATATTTCTAATTGTATTTATACCATTCATTTAACAATGTAATGCAAATTTCTGATCCTTGAATGTTATTATTACCAACTATTAGGATATAAAGAAATGAAAGTTAGTAGTTAGACATTACAATAGAACTTGTAGTCATATTAGATATATTTTAAAAATTGAGCAGAGATGTTTTAGACAGGTCATCTTCAAACCCTTCAGAGATCTACAGAATATGGCATTTAAAATGTTTTAATAACTTAGAAAATTTTTCTTTTTTGAGACATGTCGGCTCCTGGCAGTACCAATCTACTTCAGAGAAAATATGGGCATTGAAGAAACTGCATATGGAGTCAACTTTCATTGTGGCAAAAGTTAGCCACTGGACAACAAAGTATCCTCGAATCAACAGGACAAAATGGACAGACAGAACACGAAACAAGGACTACTGATTATTGCCAAAACAAGTGTGGCTATGGCTTTATCAAAAGGCATCTTCTGAGGCCAGGACAATATGCCCCATCCCTGAAGTGGCCTTCGCATCCGGAAAAGGTACGGTGCCCTTTTCTTCAAGGCAGCTTAACAGGCAGAGGCCAATGGCTTCTGTTGTGCAATGGAACAGCAGCTAAAAGCTCATGCCTCTTGAAAGTAGACTAGCATTTAATAGAGGGATGTGGAGAAGAAGGGATGCTGAGATGAAGCCATATATACACAGCCAAGAAGAATGAACAGCTGAATTAAAAAACTGTCAACAATTTCCAGAATTTAAAATCCTGAATCATGACAGGACACTAGTGGAATTCAGGTGTTTCTGGTACGTGGACTGCTCTCACCCAATGTGAGGTTGAACTGTTGACCTTGTGTACATCCTACATCACAAATGAGTCTGTCAGATACACTAAGCCTATAGGCTGAAGATGATGCCCCAACACTGCGGAGAAACCTCAGGTGACTGCCCAGGCAGCTGGCTGTTTCTGTCAACTCACAATGTTTTTGGAAGTTGCTTGCATGCACTTCCTGTTTTTATTTTTGTTAGCTAATATTATTCCCTTCTTGGGTCTCTGAGGGAGTTGAAGATTAGTTAGTTATGGTTGAAGATTAGTTAGTTATAGTTGAAAATTAATTAGGATAGAAAGTGCATTAGATACATCTTGGATTTACCAAAATAGGATAGATAATGGAATTATTTCTCTGATTTGTCAAATACCTGTTTAGGTATTTATTACTTGTATATATTGTATATAGTTATTGTACTTTTGTATATAGTTTTTCTTTTGTTAGTTATAACCTTTTGCTTTTTTTTTTTTTATTAAAATAGAAAAGGGGAAATGTGGTGGTATTCTAATTGTACTGAAATGTGATTTTGATTGTATGTTAATAAATAAAGTTGCCCGGGGTCAGAGCTATTAGAGCCATAGAAGAGTGTGGCGGTGGTGGCACACACCTTTAATCCCATAGATCTCTGTGTGTTCAGGGATACAGCCAGCATTGGAAACATATGCCTTTAAGACCTAGGGGGCTGTACATTCAGACAGTGACGAGGCAGTCACGTGTTTGGGTTTACAACCAATGAGAAGGCAGAACAATAATACTATAAAAAAGGCCTACAGACAGGAAGTAGCCCTCTTTCGGGAAGCTGGGACACCGCAGGCGGAAGGGTGAGATTTTAGCTCTGAGCTCTGACCTCTCGGCTTTCTCTTTTACATTGTTTCTGTGTTTCTTATTTAATAAGACGGTTAGTTACATCAACATTGGACTTCTGAGACATTTCTGTTTTGAAGTTTGTCTTCTTCTTGGCACAAAATGGCCTGCTGTGCAAAGAACTTCCCTTGCCTCAACTGCTGACAGTATGAATACTGCCCCTTCTGAATGAACAGGATACAAGGAAAAGCAACTACTTAACTCTGCCAAGATGGGGTAAGATAGTCTTTCAAAATACCTGCTTCTGAAAATGATCTATCAGATACTCTAGGCCTGTAGCCAATTTGAATGCACAATGATGCTGAGAAAATTTTGGGTGACTGTCCAGGCTGCAGCTGTCTCTGTCTACTCTTGCAAGACTCCCAACGTTGCTTGTATCCTTCTCCTGTTTATCAGGTATTATTATATTTCCTCTCAGGTCTTTTATGGGATTGAAGACTAACAGTTATAGTTATAATCTTCTTGTATCTTAGCTAAAACATATTAAGTATTAGATTCAGGTTCTTTAGGATAGAACACCTTTTTGGAATGATCTCTGTAATGTGCCATTTACCTATGCTCCAGATTTCTCTGGATTTTAGTATGTGTGTTTTGTTTGATATTATTCTTTGTTGTAGATCCATTTTGTTTATATTATTACCCTTCTTTGTTTTTCCCTGAACACAATACTTGATAATCATTCTTATTGTATATAGTTTGCATTAAGATTAGAACCTTCTGGGCTAGAGAGATGGCTTCAGCAGTTAAGAGCACTGGCCTGCTCTTCCAGGGAACTGGGTTCAATTCCCAGCACCCACATGGCAGCTCACATGTCTGGTTAATCCAGTTCAGAGGACCTGAACGTTGCCTCTCCATTGGATTGATACCCCAGGCAGAAACACCAATTGCACATAATAGATAAAGGTTTATAATCCCAGGCATCAGATTTGGGGAGGAAAAAAATGATTAGAACTTCTAATTTGGGAAAAGGGGAAAATGTAGTAGTATTTGCCTCCACCGCATGACTTGGCTATTTCGGGCCCCCCAAAGGAGGTTGGTGCTTTCTTGCCCCTTTGCACATGACCTCTTAATAAGGATTGGAGAAGGGTCATTGACCCTTCTCCTGCTTGCCTGCCTGTGGCAGGTGGACAATTCCACTCCCGGGTCAGATCAGAGGACAACTTCTGCTGTCCTATTCTGTTCTGTAATCATGAGTGTAAATTTTCCCTCAATTTATATCTCATAAATTCTGTTACCATTTAATAGACCCCTCACAGGATTGTATCATAAATAGTAAAATCCCACAAATGGCTATAACCAAGATTGGGCCACCAGGCCGCAGCTCAAAAATTTGAATAAAAATTTTTTCTTGCAAATTGTGTGATGGTATTATTATTTTCAATTCTAATATGCACATACTAGCCACTCAATTACTAGTAAAACCAGTTCTTCTCTACACTGAAAAATTCCACCTAAATAACCAAATATTTACTGCCCCAAAGGCCCTTGGTGAAAGTAAATATTCCTTCAATTGGCAGTGGGGATCTTAGAGAGGGTTAAAACATACTATGGCTGTTTGTGGCAGTGGGTGCAGCCAGTGTACACAAGGATAGGATTGGCCATGTTTTAAGGACACATAACCAACTTTGTTAAAGTTTTCATTGGCCAATGCTCAAAGCAATTTTTAATGAGAAATATAATGGCGCTATATAATAACCAATTTATAGGGTAAATAGATGTAAATTCCATGTATTCCTAAAATGATAAAATACACAAAGATCAACATATGAAAGATTACTGCATCAGAAAAAGTACCACTGTTCATCAG